>NC_031953.1:7401787-7536296 GCF_000303195.2 Fusarium pseudograminearum CS3096 | reverse complement strand
ATCTCTAGCTATTTAAAAGACTATTTCCTTATTAAAGAAGGTATAAATTAAGTTATTTTACTTAATAACTATAATAAAGACTTAAAATAGCTAAAGTATAAGGTAATATACCTTTAAGAGGGGTAATATAATAATAATTATAGCCTTATTAGGTTAATTGCCTTTACCTATAAGGTCTTTTTACTTTTTATAAGGTACTTTTAATTTAAAAAGTTAAGCTAAATAGTACTAAAGCTTAAAAAAGAGCTTATAAGCCTAAAGGACCTTAAAAAAAGGCTTATAAAAAGGCTTAATATCTATAAAGATAAAGATATCTTTCTCTATATAGTCTAATTAAATTATTAGTATAAAGCCTAATATTAAGACCTAAAGTATTAGCTTACTTAGGCTAATAAGGCCTTTAATAATACTATTATTAAGGTAATAAAAGATATAATAGTAAAAGATATAGCTATAATAGCTAAAGTAATAAGGGTTTCTATATTAAATAATGCCCTATAAGTAATAAGAGCTATATATATATAGGGTAAATAGGGAATTAAGGGTTCTATTAGGGTAATATAAAAAGTTAAATTTAAGGTAGCTTAAATCTAAAGAATCTATTAATATTTAGATTATATGTATAACCTTTAATTGCCTACCCTATAGGATCTTAATAATATTAATAATATATTTAACTGTAGTAAATATATTATATTATATATATTTTATATTTTTATTTTTATTATTTATAATTTTATTTACTTTAATATAATAACTATTTAAAGACTAATACTTTTATAAAATAATATTATATTAAAATTATATTATTTTAAAAATAATAGTATTATTTAATATTATTTCTCCTTTAGAAATTACTTAAATATATATATATTTATTTAATATTAAAATAAAATCTAGCTTATTAGCTATTAATTAATACCTTTTTACTTAAATATATCTTATTTACTTTATTTACTACTAAAAGTTATAATATATTATAACTATTTAATAATAATACTTTATAACTTTATAAATATAAATTAATATAAATTAGTTTACCTATTTAAAGAATATAAGTATTTTAAAATAATTTTATAGTAATTAATATAATAAAAAAAGAAAATATAAAAGCTATAAAAATAATAAGGCATAAGGTAATATACCTTTAAGAGGGGTAATATAATAATAATTATAGCCTTATTAAGTTAATTGCCTTTAGCTATAAGGTCTTTTTACTTTTTATAAGGCGCTTTTAATTTAAGAAGCTAGGTTAAATAATACTAAAGCTTAAAAAGGAGCTTATAAGCCTAAAGGACCTTAAAAAAGGCTTATAAAAAGGCTTAATATTTATAAAGATAAAAATATCTTCTTCTATATAGTTTAATTAAATTATTAATATAAAGCCTAGTATTAAGACTTTAAGTATTAGCTTACCTAAGCTAATAAGGCCTTTAATAATACTATTATTAAGGTAATAAAAGATATAATAATAAAGGATATAGCTATAGTAGCTAAAGTAATAAGGGCTTTTATATTAAATATTACCTTATAAGAGGAGCTATATATATATAAGGTAAATAGGGAACTAGAGGTTCTATTAGGGTAATATAGAAAGTTAAGTTTAAGGTAGCTTAAATCTAAAGAATTTATTAATATCCAGATTATATATATAACCTTTAATTATAGGCATAAGATCTTAATAATATTAATAATATATTTAACTGTAAATAACTTAATTTATACCTTCTTTAGTAAGGAAATAATCTTTTAAATAGCTAAAGATATAATTATATAGGCTTCTTTATTAAGGCTCTATTATTATATAATCTATAATATTAGTTAGCTATATAAAGCAGTAAGTAAATAGACTAAGGATTAATTAATAGTAAGTGCTTTTACTTATATTTAATTTAGTTAATTAAGTAGGCACTTTAAGGTTACTTAATATTATATTATAAAAGGAAGAAATCTACTATATATATAGTATAGGAGATATTTCTTTTATTAGTAATAATATATATATTCTTTTTAGAAAAGCTAATTATTAAAAAAAACTTATTTTAATATTTTAAGTTTTTAATTTAAATAGATCCTTTTTTAAGAATTTTAAAGATATTAAAAAGACTAAGGCTCTAGCTTATAGTTATAAAAAAATAAATACTAAAGAAATCTATATATAATATTAGAAAAAAGCTAAAAAGACTAAAGGCTCTAGAGAGAAAGCTAATAAAACGGTTAATAGACTTAATAAGAGATAAAGAATTATTTCTTAAGGCAATTAACTAATATATATATAATATCTTATATAAGGCCTAGTTTAACTAATTAGAGAGATAATTAGTCTTAATAAATAAGGCATTTAAGTTATAGTATACTATTTATAGCCTAAGACTATAAGGGTATAATAATATAGGCGCAGGGTAAAGGGGGTTAATAGGTAACTTTAGAATAGTTAAAATAAAGGAGGCTTAAAGCTAAAGGTTTAGTACTATATTAATTAGATTATATAACCTTTAAATATAATATACCTCTATATAATTCTTTTACTATTTTTAACTATATTATTAACTTAGGAAAAAAATAAAGTATATATAATACTATTATTTAAATTATAATATAAGTCTATTAATTATTTTATTAGCTTTCTCTTTAAAGACTTTAGTCTTTTTAGACTTTTTATAATATAATATATAATTTTCTTTAACTTACTATTAAAAATAATATATTTATATATAATAGAAAATACTTAATACTTATAGTTATTAGTTTTACCTTAATAAGGTTATTATATTTATTAAAATAATTAATTATATAAAGATTAATTATCTCTTTATATAAATTATTTAGCTTTTTTATATTATTATAAGTATTAATTATTTAATTTTTATAATTATAAGCTAAAGCCCTAGTCTTCTTAATATCTTTAAAATTCTTAATAAAAGATCTATTTAAATTAAAAACTTAAAAAGTTAAAATAAGGTTTTCCTAATAACTAGCTTTTTTAAAAAGAATATATATACTATTACTAATAAAAGAAATATCTCTTATACTATATATATAATAGGTATCTTCCTTTTGCAATATAATATTAAGTAACCTTAAAGTGCCTACTTAATTAATTAAATCTTATTAGTTAATCTCTAGTCTATTTATTTACCGCTTTATATAGCTAATTAATATTATAAGTTATAATAATAAAGCCTTAATAAAGAAGCCTATATAATTATATCTCTAGCTATTTAAAAGACTACTTTTTTACTAAAGAAGGTATAAATTAAGTTATTTTACTTAATAATTATAATAAGGACTTAAAATAGCTAAAGTATAAAATAATATATCTCTAAGAGGGGTAATATAATAATAACTATAGCCTTATTAGGTTAATTGCCTTTAGCTATAAAGTCTTTTTACTCTTTATAAAGCGCTTTTAATTTAAAAAGCTAAATTAAATAATACTAAAGCTTAAAAAGGAGCTTATAAGCTTAAGGGACTTTAAAAAGAGGCTTATAAAAAGGCTTAATATTTATAAAGATAAAGATACCTTCTTTTATATAATTTAATTAGATTATTAGTATAAAGCTTAATATTAAGACCTTAAGTATTAGCTTATTAAGGCTAATAAGGCTTTTAATAATACTATTATTAAGGCAATAAAAGATATAATAGTAAAAGATATAGCTATAATAGCTAAAGTAATAAAGGCTTTTATATTAAATGCTGCCTTATAAGTAATAGGAGCTATATATATATAGGGTAAATAGGGAACTAAAGGTTCTATTAGGGTAATATAGAAAGTTAAATTTAAGGTAGCTTAAGTCTAAAGAATTTATTAATATTTAGATTATATATATAACCTTTAATTACTTACCTTAGATATAGGACCTTAATAATATTAATAATATATTTAACTGTAGTTAAGTATTAATTATAAACTTAATAGTATTAATAAAAAGGATAATAATTAAATAGCATTTAACTAATAAGCTACTAATAGTATATCTTTTAATTAGTATTATTATATAAGGCTTATAAAAGTAATTAGTAGTATAAATTATAAAGTAGAAATTAAAATAAATAATTAGTCTTAGTAAGTTAATTAAGTAATAAGTAGTAATAGTAAAAGATTTTTAATATATAATTTATATAATTTTTAAATCTATTTAAATAAGTAATTTTATATAATTAAAAATATAAAAAAACTTAAAAAGGCTTAAGCTTTAATTAAAAGTTAAAATTATTTTCTTTAATATATTTATATTTAATATTAATATTATAAGTTATATTAATTAATTATAAAATAGTATAAAATATACTATATAATAACTATATATATAAATATAATTATTATTAGCTTAACTTCCTTTTAAAAAAGACAGATAATAGAATATATACCTTCTAGGAGGAAATTGAAAACGGTCTTAGTCTGTAGCTGATCTCCATTTTAACAGGACCCCTGTTAAAAACCCTGAAGTAGCTAACTTGACCGGCTGCAGCCATAAAAGCCCCTACCAATCACACAGTGCTTGATAGTGAGCAGCTGACCACAAAGTGCTGGAAGCACATGGCAATCGGTCGTTGAGTGGCTTTTGTGGCAGACTGATAATACAGCTGAACAACTCAAAAGCGGCTTGTCGAGTGGATGAGTGGTGCGTGAGGACAACTATGGCGCAGCGGTGTGGGGGAACGTATTCGCCGTCATTGGCTTTCGTGTGTTGCCTTAATTGTGGAACGACACGGTTCGCCCCGCAAACTAGTAAGGTTAATTTAAGGTATATCGACCCGCTACCTGATGATCTCAAGACGCGAGGAAGAACCTGAGTAGGGGTTTCACCCGTGAAGAAGAGAGTTTCTGGGTACGTGGCAGGTATTGATATGGAACTTTCTTTCTCGCTTCAACTATAAATGCCGACGAGTTGTTTTCTACGGTGCTAGACGAGCACTGTTTTCTCAATTAACGTAGCTAGAGCTTTTTCAGTTAAGACTTGGCGCGGCAATCGCAGGAAGATAATGACCCATTTCAACTGCCAAAGTATACATTCTCACGGTCGAACTGAGGTGGCCAGACGCTGAAGTATTCCGATAAGAGCGCATCCACGTCCTTGTAGTAGGACCCTTGCAGAAAAAGACAAGAGAAGAGGTCTAGATTTCCATGTTGTGACGAAATGAGTTACCCCGTGCTAATTCCTCGAACGATGCCAGCCAATACCGCCCCGTGATTCGTTGATGCTGGCTTGACCAGTGTGTGGGATAAAAAAGGCGTTTGATACCTTGCAAGCCATAGTGGTACTATCGAAACATTACATATACAAAAGGGGAAATGAGCTTCTTTCACCTTGAAGTTACTGCAGGCTGGAATGCAAGGGTGGGTGGAAACGACACAAGGCTGAGGGCTCCCCCTTGCATCCGGAGTATGCTCTGAGGGAACTGAAACTGACTACTGTCTATAGATAAGTGCCACGCTACACCCCAACTCCGTCGATTAATTGACGGAATATAAATCCTTCGTCGACAGACCACGGAACCGCACGAGACTGACTTTCTAGCTTCTACAAATATGGCTCCTCCTAATAAATCAACAGCAACCCCGGCAGTCGCCTCATTGCCTGCTGATATCTACACAAATGAACAAATCCATTCACGCTCGAAGGCCCCTTGGCGCGCGCATTTTCTGCGTCGCTTACCTTGGGATGGATTCCTCGCCCTCGTCGTCGGTATTGGCTGTGCCATCGCCATGATCATCATTATCCTCAAGTCAAACAACGACCTGGTCGAAAACTGGCGCGTGGCTCCAGGCGTGTATCTCGCAATTGCCTCAGTCGTTGCAAACGTCGTGCTACGCTACACCTTCAATAGGGGTGTCGAGATTTCGTGGTGGGTCGCGGCTCTACAGGAGGATAAAACAACCACCGTGGCAGACCTTCATCACATCTGGTCGTTCGGTACCAGCTTAAGGTCAGCGCTCCTGGCTGGACGCGGGTTTAATCTTGTCGCCCTCGCCGCTATTCTTTTGGCCCTCATGCCCGCCAACGCACCCCTTGTGCAACGAGCATCACGCACCGTCAGCCGCCCTACAACACGCGATATCACCGTCCCAGTCGTGGCAGCTCCATTTCTCAACGCAACATGGGGCGCAACCGGTATGATCACGGGCCGTATCTACCAGGTCAACTACATTACGCCGTCCTTCGCGCCCGTGCTACAGGACCACCTGCTGTCGACACCAATCTGGCTAGAGAACTCGCCATGTCGAGGAACCACGTGTCGTGGTATCCTACAAGCAGCCGGCTACAAGATGTCGTGCGTGAACGGGAGTGAATTCTTCGATAAGTCCCCCCGGCTGCCAGACGAGATCGCAGAAGATGGGAACTCGGCATTTAACGAAAGCGTCGTCTTCAGCACGGGTTTCAGCTACATGGTCTATGGAAGAGTGCAGGAGTGGAGAGGCGGAGAGTCAATCATGAATCTGACCGCCAAATTCAAGGAACACGGCCAATGCAAAGGCAACGTTGCAGTTCGGAACTGTACCATGGCGCCGGCGACGCTCGCATACCACGTTGTCATCGCCAACGGTACCATCGCGCTCGACAGAAGCTATACGTATAAAGATGATATGCTGGTGAGGTACGCTACAATCAGCGACATACAGGTACATGGCGGTATCTTTCTTGCGCTGCAGAGCATGTTCTCAGCCAAAGTGACGCTGCGCTTCGCGGGCGGCGTGGGCTACGACATGACAACTACAGGCATCACGGCCCTACGCTATAGCCGGCGAGCCGAGACTGATGCTGAGACTCGATGTCAGAATAAGTGGCTTGATCCGACCCATGATATTCTCATGACGGCGCGGGAGCTCATGTTTAGGCTCGCGTTGCAGGGCAATAACACGGACGTAGCACCGCAGTCAGTCCGCGTCACGCAGAGAGGAACCGAGGTTGTTTATACATCTGACTTCCTCTTTCTGGGTCTGGCACTACTTCTCATTGGTCTTGCCGCCATTTCCGTCGTCCCGCTCTTGATGTACTGGTGGCGCCTCGGACGGGACGTTTCGTTGTCACCTATTGAGATTGCGAGAGCGTTCAGCGCACCGGAGCTAATGGACTTGGGATCAAATTTGGATGCAAGTCGGTTGATAAAAGATATCGACACCAAAGAGGTTCGGTACGGTGTTGTCTCTTATGAAAGTGCGGATGGGAACCGGGAGCAAACTACATCGGAACTTGCTTTTGCCCGCCCTAGTGTAGTTCAAGCTCCGCAGAGAGGGGAACAGTATTGAATATTAAGGGAGATAGCCCAGAATAGAATAATGATAATAATGGTAATAATGTTGTAGGAATAGACCCACTGTGATATCACATTGAGGTATAATAACTGTTGGCTGCATGAACCTATCGACGTAAGTGAAAAGGGAAATAGCTGCAAATTTCCACCCTTCACAGATAACAAACAATAGGTCGCGATTATCTGGAGCGCTGCAGTCATCACTGGTTTATGCTATATGAGGCTCGGAAGATATCTATTCCGTCGATGACTGAGGGCTGAGCAGAGCGGGGTAGTAAGACATACAGGACTAAGAGAGGCAATAAACTCGATTATGAGGCGTCAATGATAATCTGTCCGGACGCCAAGAGTCAAGAGTGGGTGAGCTGAAAAGTTAAGGTAAGCAGCCATTGCCTCAACGTTAAATTCTTTTAGTCTAGATCGGGCCGCCCTATTGTAAATCCTCTCCCTCTCAGTGGTCCCTTAGAAATGTGAGAAACAACAATAACGTCTGATTGGTTATATATTGTCCCACCGTCTCAGTATCAGACCAATATCCTTGGTTGAGAAGTACCCGTTCAACCGCCAGTAAGCGCTTGCGGTGAGTGGGTAGCCTGAGAGCATGGTTGATGACGGATTTATTAGTGACTTACTTCTGCCCTATATTGCCTGATCGCTTTTTTGGTTTGAGTGACAGTCGCAGTGTCCTGGATTCCTTCATGATCGCTATGGATACTTATACAGAACGCATCTCGGTCGAGTCCATATTAAAAGAGCTGCACGCATATGCCAAGCTACTTTTCCTCCGCAGTGGCCGCCAATTTGAAGACAAAGCCTTATATCAAGAGCGTGAAGATGAAGTATACCCAGACGAATCCGGTAACGACAGCAGCTCTTCAAAGAATGTTCCACTTGGCAATCTTGATACAGACCATTTGCGTCGCAAGTTCCTAGATAGGTTGTCCGAGACAGTTTCTTCAATGAAAGGAGGTCGCCATGTTGTTGCTAGCCATATGTTCTACTGGCCTGATAAGGTCAATGTTTTTGTAGCGATAAATTCGGGATTCGCTGAAGGGGATGCATTGTCCAGGTTCTTAGACGACTTGTGCAAATCGCTGAAGTGTATCGCTGCTGCTCCAGGTTCGATTTAGACAGGCACTGTGTTAATATGCTATCGCTAATGTCAGATTTGTCAGATGATGAGACTGAGAAGCCCACGGATGCACTCTGGAATTTGTTACTTCATCACCAATCCTCAAGACTGAACGCCACCATCGTCAATTTGCGGCAGATTATGAAAAACTTTCAGCATCTACTTCCACAGCGCACACCCTCAGAGTTAACTGACAATAGTATTCTTCCAGATATGGACGGAGGGATGCTTTTCTTCGAGGATTGCTTGAAGCTATTGGCTAAGTTACTTTTTGGCGAAGGTGACTCCGGTTTAGAAAGACACGACAGTCTTGTGGCCCTCAGTTATACTCTCTATCGAACCTTTGCGGCCGAGGAATTTCAGGCTCTCGGTCGACAAGGTGAAAAACTACACCGGGAAATTGGCTTCTTGGGCCGCCTCCAGATGTCATTCCATGTTCTTGTTGCAGCTGCGAGGCAAATATCTGGTTTTGACAGCTTGTCTCTTATTCCTGTGGTTAACCCAAAGGCCCGAAAGAAACCTTCTAGCCCAGAATGGAGTCTAGCTAAAACATTTAACGCTCTCAACATTCAAGTAAGCGATACAGCGATTGAGAAACTGATGGGACCATCAAGCTCAAAGGTCAAATGGACGAAGAACAAACTCATCACCGACTTTTCTCGACTCAAGTCGCCAACTTGGGAGGTACATGCTGAAATCCAGCTTATAGTCTTTACCCTTAGCCACCCCAACGACATTGCCAATGGAAAAAGGTTTGACTACATTGGTTGTAGCAGGTATACCTGTCTGTTATGTTCCAAGTTCCTGGACCGTTTCCAGGGGTTGAAAACACGTGGTTGTCATGGCAAGCTGTATAATCACAGCTGGACTCTTCCCCCTGGAGATAACCTGGAGAAGGACGAACAGCTGGCATTGTACGGAGCTGCGATAGGAGTTATATCGTGGATGCGAAAGAAGTTGATTCGCAGTACAATGGTACCAGCTCAGAGAATACCAGAGGTTAAGGAATCCACAATTGGCGGCAGTTTAATTTCTATGCTGGGGACAAGTCAAGAAGGTCACCAACAAGGTTACGCCATATCTGAGCATCTCCATCGCCAACGAGCTCAAAACCTTTATAGGCAATCCAACCAAAAGAGGTCCGTTTTTCGATTCATTCTCATTACATTCAGGGTATCTGCAACTATATGCTAATAAGGATTTCAATTAGCCTGTTGGATTCTGTCGAAGGCGGGGAAGCCTCGAGTGTTGAAGTCCGAGATTCAACGCTCCTAAGCATTGTCACTACTCTCCTCGGTATTTGCGGCTATATGCTAAGACGGATTTCGATTAGCCTGCTGTATCTTGTCAGAGACAGGGGAGCCTCGGGAGTTGAAGTTCGCGATTCAACGCTCCTAAAAAGCACTATGGGCTCTTGTACTAGGTGCTATGAAGAAACAACTCGACGATGCTCTCACTGCCGAGAAGGGTTGTTCTGCAGTGAGGATTGTGAACGCAAAATGCCGTTGTCGCACCTCCTCAAATGCAACATGCGTCAAGTCACGTCAGCAGACTACCTCTTTGAGGACGTCCTTTGGGATACAATTCCTACAGACCCCCAGGTACGACAAGACTACTGGCTTGAACGTTGCCACAACAATCATGAGGAGTCGCATCTGTTGGGGGTTTACGTCGGGCTTTTCAAATACTGTCCTGACCCTATTACACGTGAAACACTTCACCAGTGGCGGTCGGATCCAGGCGGAAACACATACCTGGTCGCAAGGATAGCTGAAAAATTCGAGGAGTTACCGAAAGGCAACACGGGAGACTACTTCCCATGGTTCCTCAGACACCGCAAACGTTTCGAGCTATCAGCTGGTCATGAATCAATCCCCCGAGCACCAAGTCCTATGACGCAGGTACGAAACATGCGGGCCAAAGCCCAGAAGTATCTAGCCCCTGAAGACCAAAACAAGGACATTATGGACTTGGCTCCTTTTGCGAAGATGTATTGCTTTGCATTCTGCTCCATGACCATGGGAAATCAGTACCCGTCCCCAATGAACCAAGTTGACTGCCATTGGTTCGACTTTGGCTTCGTTGTGTGCCGAGACAAGCACGAGGAAACCTTACTAAGCAGAATGTACAACACTATGCTATTCGGATCTACATCACAACTGGAGTACGCAGAGAGTCTCAAATCCTCAACTTTAGCGGAGATTATAAAGAAAAGAGATCCTGCGTGTACCTTCGATGAATTCTGGAAGGCGTGGGACAAAGGAAAGCTTATGACCATATTTAACAAGTGTTGGCCAGCGCCCACAACCCAACATACCTATCAACCCACTGAATACAGCATTCTTGATCGTTTGCACAAGTTTATCGAGGCTGAGACACCTCGTCCGTCCATTTGGAAGGTGCGTCACTTCCTTGCACTAGAGGATGTTTCTGTCGAGTCTGCTTCACCTGACATAGCTTGGGCGGCTCGAGACTATGGATTTTCTGAAAACTTAGACACGAGGACAACTATGGAGCTAAGGAATGTTTATGTGAAGCTGTTCGAGAAGACAGAGCCGTTGGAAATTCACCGTGAGAGAATGAAAGGCAATTTAGTGCAATTTGCACAACGGCATATTAGTGGTATAACGTTAAGGATAAAGGAACTACTTTAAGGTCTTTAGTTAATAATATTATAAGGGTAATAGCAGTATTATATACTGATTACCTTAACCTTAATACTAAATATAACTTAAAACTTATTAATATAATATAAAACTATATAATAAGAACTTAAGACTTATCTTATTTATATTTCTATTTATTTTTTTAATTAGTTATTAATATACTTACCTTAAAAGTTATTAACCTTATTATTAATCTTAAGTATTATAGCTAATTCAACTTTAATAGATATATAAAATATATATTTAGTTAATTATTAAATTTTATAGGTAATCGCAGACACACTGCTGCTGCCTCCGGTTTAGCAGCACTGCCCAAATGGGCAAAGTGCACCCGCCGCCCATGCGCCCGGCCATCCAGCACGTGATCATCCTTATATATAAGACAACTACCTCGTTGACCCTGCAAACGTGTATATTTGACTTCTGTCTTCCCACAAGCTCCGCCCATTCGCATCCACCGTCTAACTCCTTCTCCAAGCATCGCTGTCTCCAAGCCCTCTGCCTCTCCCCTGCCCTTCCGCATCATCTTCTAGCTTTGAGATTGATTTCTCCTGCCAATACTCGCCAATCATGGCGGCTGCTTGCGTTGTCCTCGACGCCTGATTTAGAAGCTGCAACGAGCATCGAATTCCCCTTCATGCTCTATTGACTCTTTGACACTATTTCCAGCTCTCATTCGTGTTTGTTTGACTGTCTATCTTGCCTTCATCACTGAACCTAAACGGGGTCCAGTCTGGAGGCATATCCCCGGTTGAACCGCCTCACATCCTTACGATGAATCTCAGGTAGCAACAGAGCGTCTCACGATAATGCTTGCTATCGTGAGGCCTTCGATGGACACAACCAATGACAAAAATGCCGCAATGGCTTACCACTACCTCCAACGCATGATGGAGAATGGTGTCATCCAAGACTTGTCTCCTGAAACCAACACAGGTGGTTCCAGGCGCTTGCAGTCCGGTCTTCCTCCGCGATTGGCTTCTATAGGGGCATTACAGGCGAAGTGTGTGATTACGAGTTACTCGATAATGCCTGGGCTACTATTCCCTGTTCAGGGGCGGCTGACGCCGCCCACTGCCTAGCGGCGTCCCTTGAATGCTACCTTCTGATCCCTGGCCTTCACCTTTGCATGCCGCTCAGGATGCCTCAGCAGCCTCAACTAGGAGGGAGCCAGCATTGCGAGAGTGGCGCTTGGGTGAAGAGGACGAGTGAGGGGACCGGAACGGGTGCACTCCGTTTAGTTGTTTGTGTTGCACGCGTGACAGCCTCAGTTGCATCAGTGTTGCGGGATCATCAAGCGCTGATGACGACATCTAGAGCTCTCGAGTCCTCTGAGTGGTTCAAGAAGTTCCTGGATGGGTGACCCACTAGCTTGATCGCGCCGTTGAGCTCCCTCACGGTCAGGCGGAAGAGTTAATGCTGCCGGTAACTTCGTATCCGACGCTGTATAACCAACTGGAGGTGACTCGTCATGTTTGAATGACCCAACAGCCATGAGTACCTGCCTCAATTGGCATCTCCGAGCACTCTGCCTTGCCAGCGAGTTGTGTGGATCGCTGATGGCATGCGAGGACATGATGCGAGGATGAAACCATCTTGTCAGCTGGTATGGCCCGACAGTAAAGTGATTCGTGCAAAGGAAGAGATTACATGTCCGCCTCCTCCATCAGAGTCGCCTTGGTCTCGGAGAGCAAATGGGAGGCAGCGGGAAACAATCAAGCGGGACGGCACCCGGCCACGGGGTTTCTGCGACTTACTTTCGAGCATATAAGCCAGACAATGCCATATGGATCTCCGACGATGACTCCTCTGATACAGAAGATGAGGACGACGTTGAGGATCATGATCTCAACAGGTCGCAATCAGGCTGCACAACACCTATGACGGCTAGCGTCGTAGATCATTTGAGTAAGTTCTTGACACTGCGTCTATTTCTGGCGTGTGACCTGACGGTCCGAAAATAGATAGCATGTGCACCAAACACAGTGAGACTGAGTCTAATGCTGCCGTCCGTATGGGTGCTATGGCAGTTTTAGCTCCAGCTCGACTGGAGGGTGTCCGAATCTTGTCACACGAATCACAGATGGACTTGTCCAGTGATCCCGAATCGAACCAGCAAACCCTCCCCTCGACGACTTGCACACCCACTGGAGACACAGCGGCTGGTGCAGATACTGACTCTGGCATCTCGTCAATTGGCCCCGAAACCCAGTCATGCCTGGGTGCATCAGACGGAGAGCTTGTGACCAAAGCTACTGGAGCCATCAGCGAGCTCGACTTGATAACCGTTGCTCTCTCTAGCGAAGAGTCCTGTCAGCGATTACAAAATGCTCCCGCTACCCCTTCGGAGCTCACATACGGTCCGATTGCTGCCACCCCTGAGGTGATGGGTCAGACGCCGCTACACGATAGCAAAATGCGCCCAAGCGCCGAGCGCAATGATGCCACTCCTGCGGCCGGCAGTTCATCTCCTAGACTGAGACTATTGTCCGAATCACAACCAGAACAGGACCAAGACCACAAGACCTGCTCGCCCAGCGATACTGAGCCAGACCTCTTGGAGGCTGAATCTGGATCGCTACCCGGAGCTCGAATGCCTCCTCCGTTCCGTGAGGGGCTCTCTCGGCACTGTTGTCGTCGAACATCCCCACATATACATATGACGGTACAAGATAAGGACAGCGACGAAGATACGGAAGGCTCTGGTAGTGAAGACGATCTTGACGTTTAAGAATGCATTTATGTCGAGGAGTATTGTCCGTCGCTCCCAGATGCCCCGGGACATGACTCTGATTCTGAAGACGATTCCGAAGAACTGTATTGTCGCAAGCGTCGCAGGGTGCCCTTTGTACTTTCGATGCGCGTTTTTTGTCACGAGGATCAGTCTCGCGTAGGTCTTTTAGGCATTGCTTGTCCCTGTCATATTGGTGTCTCCTCTCCTGCTGCCGTGTTTGGTCCTAGATGGCCGAATGGATGTCTTGGGGATTCATCTCTAGAGCGCTTGCGGCGTCGGTAAGTTTCCGGAAATAGATCTTGCTCTGTTCTTCTGAGCGGTCTGACTTGTCGGGAATAGAGACTCACGGGGACCCTGGGGCCACGCAGCGGCCTGCCCCTTCGGTGAAGTGGACCAGCATGCAATTCCCCATTAGACAATTTACGGGTCATTTGATGTTAATAGACAATCATAATTGGTTACCACGCAGAGCGCTAATTGTGATCATTAGTGTAGCTCGAATAGATATAATAAGTAATAGCATTCAACTTCTACTCTGCTGCAATAAGGGAGAGACATTGTTTTTCAATCTTCCTAATCTGGGTTCCTTATAGGGAGTAATAACAATAACAAACAATCATTGAGCGAGAGTACCAAAACCCTAGCCACCACCAACAGTTTATTGTCTGCCCCCATCTGCTTACTGCGCCGGGGTCGGGCAAGTTCCAGTTGACGGGATCTGCTGGTTGACCGACGCGTGGAAGATAAGGTAGTAGGTTGAGCAGGTACCACCAGAAACTGAGAACGTCTTGGTGTATGAAGTGTCCGAACTGCCCGTCAGAGTGTCATCCTTAAACGTGAATTTACCAGGGGCACATGTTGTAGGTGCAGTGCACGAAGCGTATACATGTACCGAGGAGAGGTCAAAGTGTCCGTTAGTATTGTCATCGTACAAGTCATACTTGAACGTGATATCAGACCCCGTGATTGTAGCTGACCAGGTTCCGACAGTGGTTCCCTTTGTGAGGTCGTTGCCGCCGGCGCCGACGATAAGTGTTCCACTTAATGAAGTCTCGCTGGTAGCGAAATACCAACCCCAGCGGTTGGCGGTGTCGCACACAGCTGGACCAACAGGGTTCCCGTTCAGATTTTTGGCTCCGTCGGCATAGCCAAATGCGGTGCCGATATCGCAGACTTGGGTTGAAGGTGGAGGTGGAGGAGGCGTTACTGGCTTCTCGCAGCAACACCAGCCATCGCAGGTTTTGGGACAAGTAAAGTCCAAAGTGAGATACTCCCACCAGCGACTGCCCGGCTGGCCAGGAATAAGGGTTCCATCACCGGTACAAGTTTTGGACGTGGTGCCGTCGCTGGTAGAGGTATGGTAGGCAATGTACAATTTCTTGTCGCAGAGGGCCGAAGCGCCGTCTCCGATTTTGTTCAACGGCACTTGACACACACCGGTTGTCTTGACGCAGTAAGAGGTATATGACCACGAGGCAGGGTCTTTGGTGGGATACTTGGTGCTGGTCCAGGCAGAAGTCGAGATCTCCAAGTGAGTGTCGGTGATGCTGCCAGCTGGAGTGGAGGAAATCTGGAGAATGCAAGTCTCCTTAGTGAGATCATCCGCGGTATCGCAGCCCACGATTTCAACCTTGACAGCGTCGTTGACAATATCTGCTACTCCATTGGCGCCGCACTGAAGATTGAAGGTGCCTTTATCGAGAGTAGGCTTGGCAAATTCGTGAGTACAGCAAGAGTCTCCGTAGAACTTGGGAGTTGGACAAGTTGGGCTATCCGTGCGGGCAAAGATCTCCCTAGCAGAGCGTCTGAGACGCTTCGAGGGATCTCTAGGACAGCACCCAGATTTGATAGGAGTGTTGTCCCCAGTAGTGCTGCAAGTAGCGGGGGTGTCAGCCAGGACGTAGCCAGTAATGACGGCCGTCAGGCTGAGGACTGTAGAGTACTTCATGGCTGTCCAAAACCTTGATGACCAAGTAATTATATCTTGAAAATGTAATGATAAGTATTTGACAATGAGATGCTTGATAAAAGTGCTTGGAGAAGAAAGCATGAGATGTGAAGAGAAGAAAGGGTTTAAATAACTGTTTGGGCTCGCCTTGCTACTGTTGGGCGCTCCGTCCGTGGTAGCTGCACTTGTCCCTTGCGGCGAGGCGAAGAAAAAAATCAGTCCATTTCAGCCACATGCTGCAATAGACACCACACGCTCCATGGTAAGCAATATTAAGCTATTTTCCGGTGAGGCAAGTTCTAGATCCAGCACCCTCTTCTTGGAATTATTACATGCGGGGAAGTCCGGATAAACAGCAACCCAGATTTTGCAATTTTGATATTATTGAACTAAGAACTCATTAGTGGCAAGGAGGAAAAGTCAGCGTATTATTTTCAGCTGCAGACTGCTTTAGGCGTTTTGACACTCGTCATGGTAGTGTATTGAAAGTCTGTCTATTGGTAAGGAATTTCCCGTGAAAATCAATAGTATTTACGCCATGCACGACTAGCACGCATAATATGGTCAGTGCTAGCAAAACCCAGCTTTGCGGTCTAACGGCGAGCCGTTTTATTGTTCTTTTTACAGTTAAAACTTCAAACTTAATTTGAAACTATTTATTACTTTCATGCAATTACCAAGAGAAAGCGCATAAGTATTTGGCCCGTTAACAGCTGGGAGTGACATACAACCTCCGCTGGTCTTAGGAGGATTGACATCCCCCTACCAAAAAGATCTCGATCTAGATCCTAGAAGTAGAGTCTAGACTCGCCTTTGTGGGTAAATTGTGTTTATACTAAGTTATTCTTTTGTTTTGTTTTTTTCCGATAAGAGCAATTAACCTTAAAAATCCAATAATCATCTGATTCACAGACGATAGATGTATCAACGCCACGACCGCCACAACCACAATTACAGCTGAAATTGCTCCCTGCACTATAGATAACCTGAAGACGCTGTGAGGGGAATCTGCCGATTGATACTGCCCACGCCGTTGCATGGCGGGCTGTAGACTGCAGTTCCATAAAGGTCGATATGCTTATTTCTCGAGAACCTTAAGGCGGGTAAGAAGCTTACGAGGAAAAGTCATGATCCTAAATTGACGGCCATGTCATTAGGGAGACACTTGCCGTAAACGTTATCAAACTGCCGACAGGTTCTTCCCGCAAAACGCCAGGTCTCGATGCGCCACATAAACCTTCACATGGTCTCCTGACTACTGTTGTGTAGGGGCGTAAAGCCTCTTTTACCCCTCAACCTCAACGCCCATCTTGGTTTCTTGAGACAGTTGTTCCAAAAAAAGGAATTAGCCGTCTTACCTTAGCTGTGCAGCAGCCCTATACTTGAAATGTTTTAAACGGCGTAAAACGGGGTCTTACCACTCGACATCAGCCCACTTAAGTAAAGACATAGTTTAGACCGAGCCTAGACGCTCTGTCGCAGGAATAAAATGTTTACAGATAAGCAATGATGGCACTATGATAATGGTCAGTCAAATCGGTAGGAACTAGATGGAGGTGATGGGTTGATGATATTCCCAGCTTCTAATTTGGCATAGAGCAAGCCTCACCGTTTATGTTACACCACGCTATCGACTACTTTAGTAAAAGGCTGCAAGGAACGCCATACTAACGAAAGAACTATTGAATGAGGCTGTCCTCACCCAGAAAACCGGTTAATGTATTTTTTATCAGCTTGCCAAGAGAAAAAGAATCGTAACATCTTGTCATTTCCGAGAGCTGTTCGGTGAAGCCTCCAATAGGAGCACGGGAGTGACGTGCATCTTATCAAGTAGCGATGCAAGCTTTTAAACCCCTAGGTAGGATCGTGGTGGTTTATCCTACATCAAAGAATATGAGATGCCCTCAAACTTAGAATCGGGCCAGGATTGGGAGCAGATACTTGTGAATCTTACAGTCTTGAAGACCTAGGACGTAAAAGAGTAATCTATAGCTATGGAATGCTGTTTATGGCGGGCTCCTCTTTTTTTACCCTCACGCCAACTGGCCGTTTAGTCTGCCAAGCTGACGCGCTTTGCCCGTTATGCATTGGATTCGACTACATAGACATGTGTTTTGTAAAGAGGTGCCCTTGTTTTTTGAACGCCGAGGAAAGAATGCCAGGCGATGAATACTATATTTGCGTCGAGGACAGATTCAGGGAGTTTGGCTATGCCCCACCTTGATGCACGGAACGTTCGCCCTGGGAGTGAGCGATGATGTTGGTTTGGAAGGGCTGTTAGAAGATATGCATGACTCTGGTGTTTCTAGGATTCCCATTCCAGAATTAAGTAATTCTCAACGATTTGTAATCTCAAATTTGATCTTGTTATTTATAACTCAAGTTCCCACTCATCAGTGAAGCCGGACTTAGGCGTTAAGCTTGTTAATTCCTACTTCCGCCCTATCGCAGATGGGACCCGTATCCGCCATGCTAGATCCATGACGTTAATGACGCAGCCAATCATCTTATACATCACTACATATAACGTTAAGCAAAACCTAATCTTCAGAGCTGACAAATTGTGGCTGGCATCTCGCATGAATTTTCGTATATATACAGAATAATGCAACATCTTCAGATACTTTTATATCATCTATCCATTCAAGTCTTTATCATTCATATTTTAACCTCAAGAACTCGTTTAACCACGTACTCCAGTTGAGTTAGCCAACCCTCATCTTTCCCCCCGCAACCATCAGCTAACACCTCGTAGCCAGACATGTCTCCTCTCATTGCAGACAAGCCACTTCTTGGCCCTCTACTTGGCCTCAACACCTGGACCTTTGCCATGGAAGCACTACTCTACATCCGCAGAACCCCAGCACTTTCCAAGTACAACGTCAGCTTCGACCCTGCTATTGTCAAAAAAGAAAAGGCCGAAAAACTACCTCCTTACGTACAGTGGCCAGCAGACAACTTCAACAACTTGCTCGAGCAACCTACCCAGTTCTATGCAGTACTGCTTGGGTTGACCTTCTTGGGCGTCAAGGACAAGATTACTGTCCGTATGGCATGGGGATACGTCGGTTTGAGATTCCTCCACAGCATGATCCATGTAACGACCAACAACGTGCTATTGCGCTTCCCAGCCTTTGCAGCTAGTTCAGCTGTGCTTTTGGGACTGACGGCTAAGGCGGCCTGGGAGCTTCTCTTCTAGTTTTACTGCTTGAACATTACCTTGCACGCGTTGATGTGGAGAGGCATTGCAAGAATGCAGGTCATGGATGAGATACATTGTTGGCTTCACACATACGTTGGGGTGATCTGTCTAGAAAATTGGAAGTGGCTGTTGATAGAGAGGTATTGATAGCGCATTGACCTCTAATAACTGCCAACGTGTGTTGTACTGCCATCATCACACCCACTATCAACGCTAACGATGCAGTTGTTCGTTAGTTCCTATCAGCCCTCAACTCTCTTCGACGTCATAGGTAGAAGTTTTACGGACTTGCATAGAACCGAACATATGTCTCACTCGTTGTCTCAAAACTTGGCATTATTTTTGGCACTTCGGTTTCCTCTCACTTGTCAATCTCATTTGACATTTCAGTTTTACAAACATTTTTAATAACAAACATGGCCTCTATCGAAGTCAATGACATATTGTTCTGCCAGGAACATTTTGCAGAAGTTGTATGTATACCTTCTTTCTTCCAAATAACATCATTACGCTGAATTGATAACCAGTGTGACGAATGCTGCGTGGACTTACGCGAGGAAAACGATTCCTTTTATGGGGTAAGTCTCAAGACGACTAATTCTCTGACCATGCACGCATCTAACGAGATACACGACACAGTTCGATTCCCGGGATCGCGGCGCCCTCACATGCCCACCCGTTACTGTAAATAACGATGGCTAGGTCGTATGCAATGAGCACGATAGCGCAAGTGAGTTACAGACATGGTAGTTGGAGAGAACAACTTTCTTACTATACTATTTAGCCTGCAGTCAGTGTTTCAACTGGAAAAAGCAGATCTCCAGGAAGTTTAAAGAAGCCGCAAAGCGTTAGTCACTATTGGGGATTCCACGGTTTTACTTCGTCTTGACATCGTGTCTCCTAGACAATGATGTATACAGATCAGAAGTAAATAGCAAATAAATACATCGCAAGATGCGATAACTATAACCCTTTATTTAAAAGTGATATTGATTCAAGATATTAAAAATAATTTAAAGAGGGTGTCTCGAGCTATTAGTATTATTGTAGTTAGTGAATATGGAAACGTATTTGTTGAATGGCCAAGAATGAATCAAGATACAGGATCGCATGTACCTTACAAAGGACTACCTGAAAACATCAGAAGCACCTCAAAAGCTATTCTCTCGGTCGAGAAAACCAGAGTTTTATGAAGCCGCCGAGATAACAATCCTCATGAACGCCCGCTCGTTCCTGAACGGTTGGTGCTCGTTCTATCAATCAATGTCTTGTACCAGCGATGATCTGTAAAGAGGCTCTTCATCTCTTGCCCTTGCGCATATGCTGCAGCCGTCTTCCCATTCGCACACTTTGCCTTTGGATCCGCCCCATTCTCAAGCAAAAGTTTCACCAGTGGAATGTTCCCACGCAACGTCGCAAAGGCCAGTTCTGTTTTACCAGCTGTGTTTAATCTGTCAGGACTCGCTCCGCGCCTCATTAGAAGAGCTACCATATCGTGATGGTCATTCACGCATGCCATATGTAGCGGTGTGTTCCTCTTAGCATCGCGTTCATCTGGGTCAGCGCCGTGTTCGAGCAAAATTGTTGCAATCGGGACGCTTCTGATCGCCGCGGCTAGACATAGCGCTGGTTCGCCTCTGGCCCCAACAAGAGCTTCATTTTGAACAAGCAGTTTGACTAGTTCGACATCGCCAGCCAATGTAGCTTGACAGAGAGCACTCGGCCTGTTGTCACTGCCTCCAACATTACCCGAGACTCTGCCTTTTTGAAGAAGTAGTCTTGCGCAAGCATGGTGTCGATTATGTACTGCGTACCATAGTGCTGTTAGTCCATCCGAGTCTCGTGCTTCGGGATGTATTCTGGCGCTAGACAGAATAACTTTGACGATATGTTCTTGGCCCGCCTCAGCTGCGTAAGAAAGCGGCGTCCGACCATTCTTATCAGCCAAGAACCCAGATGTGTCTCTTCTGGTCATAAGTTGGGTGACTAGACTCTCGTGTCCACCTCTGGCAGCGATACAAACTGCTAATCGGGCATCATCGCTTGCGACTTCTGATAACACTCCGACGTTGTTCGCCAACATGAACCATACTGCCCCCGAGTCTCCATTCAACGCAGCTTCTGATAGTGAAGAATGGAATCGAGGACTATAGTCTCTCCCGTTCATAGCTTCATCTGCCCCTCCAGATCTTCTGTCTTTTCGGGAAATTGGTGGTGCGTGCAACCTGACGCACAGGGGTCTTGCAGGATATTGTGTAAGACTGAAGGTATCCAGGTTGATCCACTGAAACTCGCTGCTCATGCACCGATCAAAATGCTCCATTGTCAAATACAAGTCCCGCAAGTGAATTGCTATCAGACTGTCCCGCCTCCCAATAGTTGTGCAGAAAAGAACACAAAGTCCTCGTCCCGACGCGTCTCGGGGGATGAACGAGACATCCATATGAACACCTTTGTTTGTAATTGTAAAAGGGCTATTATAAGGTGCAAATGGGTTCCAAGGTATGATGTCCCTTGAGTGCTTGAATGCAGCAGGTGTCGGAGCAAGTAAACCGCCTCGTGCACCGGAGAATCTCCAAGCAAAGAGACTGTGATCATCGGACACTCGCATGATTTCTTCCTGGAGTCTATAAAATGCTTTTTCGCCTTCGCCATAAAGGAGCGGCATGTTGATTCCGAATAAACCCATCAGAGAGTATGCGCTGTCTTCTTTGCGCGTCGTCACCCTATCGGCAGCCCAAGACATCCGTTGCGCAATACTTGTAGTATCCAACTCGACGACGTTGCAGAGAATAGATTTTGGTATGTTTGTTCTTTCTGACAAGACGCTTACGAGGGATGTCTTTGTGCCCAGCTGCTGCCAGTGTTGATCGAAGAAGATGATTTCATGAGGCGCGATGAGTTCTTGAAGAGTCCATCCTCTGGTAAACCACCTGCTGTCGGGTATTTGAACGACGGCAGAAACGTCTGCGAGGTATACGTAACAAATGTTGGCCTCCTGGTAGTAACGGTACATGGAATTGATGGCTTCCGAGAGCTCTGCGCTACTTGCCTTGTCTATACAGCAGGTGTCGTCCCAGATGTAATCGAAGCCATTTTCCTTTGCTACGCGGCAGCAGTTCTGTAGTTTCCCGTATCCTTTCTTCAACTTTGCGCTTTCTTGTCCGATATCGTGGAATAAGACCTCTTCTTGCTCCCACGTGTGGGAAAGGATTGCGTAATCTGGTACATCATCATCGGTGAAAAACTCAAGTTGTAGGTTTTTAGTGTTAACAAGACGCATGACTGGAGTTCTTGAATGACATGTGTTACGATTTATGTATGATGAGGCTTATTTTCCTCCACACTGTTTGCGATTTTGCTTACGTGAGGAATTTCCCCGCCCTTCAAGACTTGACCTGGATAGGCTGGAGAAAGGATGATAACAGTGAGTGATCGAGTAACACTGAGGGGCAATGTTTCATATCCTTGTTGGTATGATGTTCGACAGTTTCTATGAGATTCGTCGTTGGATTTCATTGATCTGAGTCTTTAGCTTCAATTGCATCTCACTCTTGTTGACAAACCGGTGTCCCATTCAGTATCTACTATTGGTTTACGCACTTGCTGTGCTACTGGAGCAAGATTAAACTACCCGGCATGATTACTTCATTCGAGTGGTTGCTTGAGAACGAGAAAAGACATGGAGACTAAATCGCTCACTCTTATCTATCATGCTTGAACATGGCCATCAAGTTGCAATATAGTATACAGTAGTGAATCGACCTGCTGTAAGACAAGTTGACGGGGCGGACTCAGGGCCAGTGTTTACCATTGCTGTTTGACGGAATATTTAAATCTTCTCTTCCCCGACGTCGGTTTTAGCAACTCATAATACCTTTACCTATATGCTTAAAAACCAAGTAACTGCAATATTACGTCAAGCCTCCAATCACCTATAAGGAAGGATTAATGTTTCTTAGAACTAATCATGCTAGCTAATCGGAAAGAAGGCGGCGGTACATACTCACCCACGGCGAGATGCCGACCTCACTACAACTGGAGCGAACCGGGCAGATGCACTATTATGAAAAATAATGAGAGCGCATTGGGACAATCTGCCAAGTTAGAATACTGTAATAAATGGTAGTGTGTAAATTGGAATGATGCTGTGATAGACGAAGGGTAAAGCTGCACCTCGAGGAGACGAGGTGGGTGGGACAAGAATCCGTGCATATGCTTAATGCCAAAGGAGTATTGATCGGTGTCCAGGACAGCCCACCGAGGCTTACTGAAGTTCTTCCTTCCATAGCGCAGCAGTCTTTGAAGTAACGTTGGTGGAGCTGCATACACGATGCAATGTGACAGTGGCAATCGCTCAAGACTACAGAGTAGCAGCACTCATTTCCTCTACATTCAAATTCAGAAGTGATACTCGACAATCCTATCATCATTTCTTTTACAGATCTGCAAAATCTACTGCTCATCTCAAGGTTTTCAAGGCGGAGTTGTCTCAACAAGGTGTCAGGTCATACAAAGATCCCATAGGAAGCGTATGCTAGTACGGGCCGAAGATTACTGCTAGTGATCGTCATCGAGTTGACACCTACTCGGCAGGTCCAAGTAGTAGGATTTTAAGATGCGGGGACATGGGTATCTCCTTCCTGCACGCTTTGATACAAGGCGACGATCTCTTGGCGTTGCCGCGCTCGTCGGCAAATCGTATTGATGTAGATCTTGTCAGCCAATTGAACAATGTCGACGTATCGGTGAATTGGAGGCACAGCGATGGAACAGCAAGTTAAGTTAGTAAATATGCATGGCCACAGATACCCTGATCCGTTCATCGGTGAGCGATGCTGACTTGGTGATACCTCTGAGTGTAGGTAACAGGCCGGTCAGCTTACCATAAGCGAAGCGGAGATGTATCGGAAGTGTTGAGATCTGATTGACTTGACGCTGTCCGATTGTCATTCCCATCAATATCTGTGATAATCGACCTGTGTTTCTTCTTTCATATGAAACATTGTGCGACGATTATATCAAAGTGCCTCGCGAGACTAGCACAACTGATTGGTTCTCACCCACCTAATATCATATGTTCTTTGCTCACGTCAGCCGGCGTAGAAGTTGAATCGCATTGCCGACAGGTGAAGGATTCAGATCTGCAATGCTGAATCGGATTTGGACCAATTGGCAATCAGAGCGACTTCCGCAAAAGATCCTTTTCGCTGCAGCCCCCAAGACATGACGTGGTTGCTGACTTTCTGAGGCCATGCCGAGATCCGTACCTGTTCTCTCACACCCTTTACAAGACCAATTATGTAAGGATAATAGCACCTCTTAGTTGCAGAAATCAGGTGAGGGTAAGAAGTATCTACTGGGCTGTAGAGGGGCGAGTGTATACTTTCCGGAGAGATTCAGCTGACAAGATCGGCATTGCTGACACTAAATTTCCGAACGGACATGGCGCCTACATTCTTTCCGATTGGTCGACTCGGACTGAATAGGCTTAGACAGCCTTATGGATGAGGAACGTTGTACGAAGACAAGTCCTAGTGACCAACTCGACTTCTCATTCGAGACAATGACATCACGGAGATGAATGATGGGTCGAATGAGATGCCCAATGAGGTTGATGTACTTTCCAGCAGTACACAATGCCAATGGTAATGGTAATGGCTACAGTAGGAACTTGACGAGGCTGCGAACAAGGACTTTGACCACGGCTGGGTATATAAGAAGTAGGAATCCCCAGACAAATCAGTTTCTAAATCATCACACTCGACTTCTTCCTCATACACTCCAACAAGCAATACATAATACAACATCAAGATGAAGACCACCGGACTCTTGACCATCCTTTTCACCTCCATGGCTGCAACTGCCATCGCCAGCCCCAACGCCCTGCCTATGGGTGTCGAGGTTGTTGAACGCGACGGCAAGACCATTGTTCGAGAAGTGGTAATTCTCCCTGACCATATCACTGGATGAATCTCAGATACTAACGTTCCATTGTAGCCACATGCACTCTTGAGTCGCGGCCTTGAGCCCCGATGCCGAGAATGTGTTGGCCAAGGTGGTTCGTGCACCATTGGCGACGGCAGCTGTTATGCTGAGGACCCCCCACGTAAGTATATGCCTGCTATTAATGAATTTAAGTGAATTACTGACTTATTCACAGTTTACTGCACATGGTGCGGTGACAAGTGCGGATCTCGTTGTGTTCGCCAGGGACAGACTTGCCAGCAGACGTGTGTTTAAGACTTGATAATGACAACCCGATACCTCAGTAGCATGAGGTAGCAGATCAAGTTTAATCGCTACGAATACGCCATATTTACCTTTCAGACAATCGTTGTATATACAACTCAATTAAATATGAACATCAATGAACAGTTTTGGCACTGAATGGGTGAAGTCTTTGCCTGAAACCGAATCTATGTTGGTGTGAAGTTCGTCGCTGTCTGTTTTAGTCACACCAGTACGACGGTCGAGAACAGACCCGATGATCGATGGGTTGAGTTGTTGAACAAACCAAGCAACTTTTTTTTATACTTGAGAACATCCACGACAGACATTGAGTAGCCTAGAAGGTGGGAAGTAACCCAAGTAGATTATCTTGTTTCCTGGCAGACGCCATTGGAGAATCTCTCGTTGTCGGTTATCGTACGACGTCCACCACGACAGCTACCCGGTAGCACCTTGACATCGCCAGAGAGGGCGTGAGAAAGTGAAAATTACTGAATCGGTGGTTTACGCTTGCAGCTCCGGTGGGAAAAATCGTTCATCTTGCATTGAAAGCCAACTTTGGACCATAACTCCAGACCCTGCATTACTAAAGGAAGAATCTCCAAGTCCATGTCAGCAAAACATTGTCAGAGCGGCAAGATTCACGTAACCATCACCAGCATCAAGTACTTGGTCTACGGAGGCACTAGCTGTGTCCTACAGGGGGAAGAGTTAGCGTCTACGCCCAAGTTCAGGGGAAATCATAAGCGAGATGAATCTATTGGTCACGTATCCACTTGAATCAACAATCGTCAAAACAACATTATTCACGGTCATCTAAAGCACAACAACTTGGTAACTGCAAAAACAATGACCCTTGATTTCCAGGTAGAAAGTTGGATCCAGAAAATAGATCCCTCATCAAACCCTACAGCACGAATGGAAGAGGCTGCCAAGCAGGAGCCTTTTCTCAAGCGTCGACGTCTCAATACTCTCAGATCAGACGCGTCGCGGAGTGAAAAGAGCATGGACTATCAAAGAAGTCTCAGGTCCTCAAAACGCGCTCCAAGTGACGATTATGAAACACCGCGTCCGGCAAGGCGAACCAGAACACCAAGAAGCGAATCTGGTAACTCGTTGCCCTTTACCCAGTCAGGCGCCTCACAACAATCCGAGCTATCTTCACCTACCAAGCAACTACGCGCCCTCCAACTTCACAGCAAAGGTGTCGTCGCCAAGCAACTAAGTGCCTTTCACGATAAACCTGCTGCATTAGAAGTTCTCCTCGACAAAATCGATCTGGTGTCTTCAGGAATTGGGATCTTGCCAGCATCTCACGTCGCACTGTTCAGCCATCTCGACAGGGACACTTACAGTGATTTCAAATGGACGCAACATCCAGTTCTCAGCAAGTTCCTCTTTTCGAACGAACGCGATGAGATTGGCCATACACCTTCCCCCGAGACTGTCCAGTGGATTCTTCACGAGGCAGCTTTTTGCGACAGCAAAGGCTGCTCCAAAACAGACTGGAACACCGAAGTCCACCATCGCGTCCTCTCAGCCGCGTTGAGACCGCAGCAGGGTCCACGAAGAGATCAACTTCTCGACTTTCGACTTAGTAAAAGCGCTTCCATAATCAACGAGTATCATGTCACGTCAGCATCTACGACAGTTGACTTTTGCATGTATATCGACCCCAAACAAGACAAAAGGACCAAGGCTGTCGAGACTATCGAGACTATCAGGGAAATCCTTCCGATGGGCATGTTCAACCACGCAAACTTTAGCCCGCTCTCGGATAACCCCATCGCTGTTAGTATCGAGACCAAAGGGACTGGCGAAGGCTGGGAGAACGCCAAGCTCCAAATGGAAGTTTGGATGTCGGCTCATTGGCAGTTTCTTCGACAGCTCCTTGAAATGCGACAGGATGCATCAACGAAGCTGTCTGTACTGAGATCAAGAGCTGGTGAAATGAGTTTCTGCTCGGATAAGATATGGGATCTGCCAGAATTTATACCGGGTATTATCATACAAGGTCATGATTGGCATCTGGTTATCACGACTGCAGAAGGAGAGAAGACAATGTTTTGGCAGAAGAAGGCACTTGGAGATACGTCGAGTTCCAAGGGAATTTATCAGATTATCTACAACTTGCAGCTATTACGGCAGTGGGCTCAAGAGGAATACTGGAAGTGGTTCAAGGATCTCTTGCTCGAGTGGCCACGGTCCAACGGAGAATTGGTCTTTTAAATAATATCTGCAATAGACCCATGGTTTCAGTACTCTCAGTACGTTGATAATTCATTTCATCACACAACTAATCAGGATCAGGCTGCTTCATATTCAAATCCTTTGGAAGTTTCTTACAGTGAATTCAGATATTGAGACTTCCACTGTAATGCCCTCCTGTGAAGTATTTCTCTAAATAAGAATACAAAGTAAATCTATTTAGCATCAGGAATCTGAAGAATAACACGTTTATACCGTCTGATCGGATATGACCCCTTGTTGTTAGTAACTTGTAAAATGATATGCCACTCCTTGTCCACCGAACTAGGTTGCTCCTGTACCCAATTACCAAGCGTCGTCGAGATCCTAACAACCGGACCAAGAGTAGCGTTACTGAACCCCGCTTCATTGACTGTAAGCGTGCCGTTTGTACCAGATGGCGGCGACAATGCTTCGATCTTGAAGAAATTTGCATTGAGACTTGTCAAGAAGGGCAATGCGCATTCAGCGTAGGAGTACCACTCAAAGGTAAGCCCAGAGGCATCATTGTTATCAGTGTTGTATGTCTCGCTGGCATCCAATATCATGGTGTCGTTGAGACCAACGCCGAATCGCAATGGCTCAGAATCTGTGGAGCCGTTGATGGAGATTTTTGGAGGATGAGCACCGTCTTCAAATTTGTCGACGATAGTCCACTGCATGCGCGCGGCAAAGTCATCCTGATAGGCATCGCGCCAACGCCAGATAGTGGCATACTGGCTCCTCCAGCTATCGCCATTGTTGTTGATCAAAGTGTCAGCCGAAGTTCCATACTCGTTGATCTCAGTATCTTCAGTGACGCGGGCATATCGACCTCCCCATCCTCCATATTCTGGCCGTCCCGGGATATTAAGACCATTCTGGATTGTCCAAATGAAGCTGGGGCTATCTCCTTCCATCGTGTAAATAATCTTGGGATATTCAGATCCGAGCGGCCCAACGCGAATGTTGGGAGTCAGCCAGTCGTCAAGGACCTTCGTTCTGTTGACAGCATTGTTGTCACCAGTCGAGATACCAGTCCATGTTCCTAGACTATACTCTCGATAGCCATGAACGTTGACGATGTAAAAGACGTCAGGCCATGTGACTCTGATGTATGCACCAGTGTCATCTTGGTCTGAGATAGCGTAAACTCGAAGACGAGAGCGAAGTTGAGATGCGACGCGTTTTGTTTCGGTCTTGTCGATATGTTGTAGGGTCTGGGCTAGTGTGTTGGCTCCTCCCCAGAGACTAAGGTAGAGCGGTTCTTTAGATTCTCGCAGTGCCTTGACTAGGTTTCGGGCGCCTTCACTGAGAGGTTGCTTGAGGGCAGCTTTGCCATATGACTAAATTTGTCAGTTTCGATTCTTTGGTGGGACGAGGGTTACTGACAATGGGACCGGATGATATCTTGCTGATAAGATCGCTTGGATGAGGGTAAGGGTTGTCGGGGTGAACGTGTTGGTTGAGCTTGTCTACAACCTTGCCATAGACGTCAATGACCCTCTTGATCTCTCCAGGATGTGTCGTATTCCTGAGGGACCATGATGTTACTGCCACAATTCCTCTGGTGTCAAATTCATTGGAGTACAGCAGGTATCGGATCAACGACATCGTATCATCTGGCTCGTTGAGGATGTCGGTGAGGATAAAAGTCCGCACTCTGTTGACCTTTGGTAATGTCGTGAGATCACTGGTAGATCCATATTGTCCTGGGATGGCAGCGACCAAGCAGGCTTGGAGCCAAAGCAGGGTAGAAACCAACGGGAAGATAGACAGTTCCATTATGCTACTGTCACGATACCATCAGGTACCCCCTTCGGTGCGTGATTATGGGAACACCGGATTTATAGGCATGGTCTGAACCTGTTCCTGCATCGGCCTTTGCGGGGTGTGATCGTCCATACCTAACCCGACAATACCTCGGCCAGTGTGGCTGGTATATGGGGTAAACATGGAGTAAAAGCAGGAAAGCAGATTAAACATGGGGAAATTGATCCATTTCTCGGTGATGTACGTCGCAGTCGAAGTGGCTCTGGGACCACTAGCTTCCCCCGCATTCGGAACTGTATATGATTTGCTACAACTCCGGAACTGTTGGTGATTCGTTGTATTTTCGAAGGTAATGTCTTCGGTTGAC
Source organism: Fusarium pseudograminearum CS3096 (assembly GCF_000303195.2). Taxonomy (NCBI): domain Eukaryota; kingdom Fungi; phylum Ascomycota; class Sordariomycetes; order Hypocreales; family Nectriaceae; genus Fusarium; species Fusarium pseudograminearum. The sequence continues at coordinate 7,506,757 of NC_031953.1, read as the reverse complement.
TCGATGGACATTTCGAATGGCTGGTCTCTGGTGACGGGTTAGTTGCTACCCAGTAGCTAATATCAATCGTTAGAGGGTTGTATCACTGGCGTTGGGATGTAGGACACCGGGTTTGGCTGCGTGTTGATCCCAAACTAGAGTAGGCTTTTATTTAATATGCATTTGGCCAAAAAATGCAGACAAAGTATCCTGTGTCTAGTACTAAAAAGTCTCAAGTGTGCTCTCCGTCGTAGGTTTATGAAATAATAACTTGCTCAATAGTGTAGGCATCAACATGTAAACGCCGTTCTGCTATACTCCAAAGACACCGCTGATGCCAACAAGTAACATTCAGTCATGTGTACCATCATGTCTTGATAGCCTTGTTTGTACATGTCAGAAACACAGGCCATCTAGATGTATTAGTGAGGGTCGTTGCTCGCTTTGCATAACACACCTTCAGCAAGCTAGTTGCAGATAGCCATAAACAGTCTCAATGTGCCCACAGGCGCGTCGCGCTCTCGTCAATTCGTCTTTCTATATGGCCTTGTTGTCGCTGTCATGATTGCTTTCCTCGATGGCCTCAACTCTCTGAGTCAATCCCTCCAGGTTCTCGTCGAGCTCAAGCACTCCGTCATCAACCGACTCTAGTCCTCATGCTGGTATGGTGGGCTTCGCCTTGTAACTACTCGACGTCGGATTCCACGGCCCCAAGTCGCTCCTTTGGTTGTGAATTATCAGATGGCATCAAGGAATATGCGATATGTAATTCTTTGAGCTCGGCCGTAGTCGACCGTGTCGCTGATAACGCGCAACGCCGACAAAGGTACCTTGGAAGCCTCGACGTACACGTCACACGAGGTTATCCCTGAGAGCATACGTATAGCATCAAGCACTTTGCCTGACTGTACTCGAGTCGGTGCAAGGAGTGCATTCGCGGATGTCGGGGGGATGATGACAAGATTTCGTCCCGGTTTTAGCCTGAAGCCAAGCTGGACACTTGTGCAGTTGAGCTTCTTGTGCACTGCGCTTGGGATTGTCGGATCGAAGGTGTGTATGAGTGACTCGAGAGAAGAAGGGTCGATGATGATATGATCTGCGACAGATTGGCAAAGCCCTTGAGATGGATCAGAACATATACCTTGAAGAGATCGCGTCGCGTTTCGGCGCAAAAATGCATGTCGAGAGTAATGCTGTGACTGGGCGAGTCGGGTTCGGTGATATGGTGTTCCGTCTGGTCTACTTCCCGTTCGATGGCGGAGGGATGCATTGCTCGATGTTCTGAGGTGAGGGAGACGACATTTCGGCAGCCAGTGGCTGGTACTAAAACGGTAAGCAAAGAGTACCAGGTTTGCTGACAGGCAACTTGTTCAGGCTCCAGAGAATCTGCAAGCCCGAACAAGCCCCTTCCGCAGGTCCCGGTCCTTCTAAGAAAGGAGGCAAAGCGCTCATTTGGTAGGTAGAATTCGGAATTTTATTGACCTGCGGCGCGAGTTTCCGGCTCTTTAGGTGCGCTGCTGCTAGTGGCTTCGAGGAATGAGGAGTGACGGCGGTAGCGAGGTGGTAAGCGGTCGCGGCTATCGTGTCGTCGGTCGGCTATAGCGTTCGTGTCGGCGCGGGAGATATGGCGTTGTCGTGTCATTTGTCGTGATGCTGTGCATGGTGTTGTGTGTGTTGGTTTGGAGAAGTTGAAATGGCAATCCGAGATGGAGAATGACGAAACGAAGTGTGGGGTACTTCCATTTGGGCCGGTGAAACCTCGCCAACAGTGGGTCCGGCTCTGTGAAGGTTTGATTTAACATAAACCTTTCCTGATTGGCTGAATGGTATAATGCTGACTAAGCATACAACTCTGTAGGACTCGACACGCCCTTAGGTCATTTTCTCATCAAAATGCCACTTTTCCCATTCCATGTCAAGCAATCATGTATTTAAATGTACTTCTACTTCCCATCAACTGAGGAGGGGTCACAGGAGGATATAGACATCATCTTGGGGGGTGTCAAACATTCTAACATGTCCGGACATCTCTGTGTATCATGTTATGCGCAAGGGTGTTCTATTCACAACCATGAAAAAGTAGCCATGTTTCAATACGTTAACATTACAAATGCGTTAGATATACCCCTCTCCAGTTCTTTAGTTAAACATAACTATCATCTAACAAATTCGCCTGTTAAAATATCGGCAGGTCGATACGCGTTTCCCAGTCCAAGTTCTCCTTCTTCAACTCAATCCTGTCAATACAAGTTCCAAAAACCTTATCCCACAACAGAGTTTGTTTTCCGTAATTGCCGCTTGTCTTCCAACCCTTACGGTGGTGAAGATCGTGATCTTCAATGAGAAGCTCAGCATCAAACATGCGCAAAAGCCACGTGAGTGTACTAGGAGGTGAAGTGTTTACGCGTAGGCCACTATGACCAGACAACTCGGTAAACATAACATACTGGTGGCATATCCACCACTCGTAGAAACCCATTGGCAATCCAAGAAACTTCAGAGAGAAGTAGGTCGCAAGCGGGATGACAGCGATATCGAAAATCTCCTGTTCGAAGTCGGCGTACAGTGTCAGGAGTGGGTTCGGGTGCTTGGTCAAGTGATGGGTGCGGTGAAATTTCCACAGACTGCCAACCTCATGCATAAGTCTGTGGTACCAATAGAACCAAAAGTCCAGTACAATACCATAGAGACCAATCTCCAATGGCAGCCACAGCCAATTCATACTCGAAGGCGATTGGTAGGTACGGTAGCTAAGGAATACCGTAAAGACTGGGCGGAAGCTCGAGGTGGCAATGAGACTCTTCACGACTTTTGTAACTCCGACATCGGGTACTCCATCCCTAGCATGTACATCGCCGTCCAAAAATCCCGTTATATGTCCGACTCGGCGCAAAGCATGGAGTTGGTGAACGGCGGCCACCTTGAAAGCAAGGCTGTAGAAGAAAAAGGCTTGCATTGGCGTAAGATTGTGACCAGTAAATCTCACAATGAGGTGATGTATGGCGATTGGAACGAGCGAGTGTACAAGAACCCAACGATGCAACTGCCACTCTGGCGTGTAGGGCACTTTGTCTCCTTTCTGATGAACAGGCACCTGCTTATCCAAGGAGACGGGATGAATACCCAAGTATTCGAAGAACCAGTGCGATGTTGTCCAGTTTTTTCGATCGGCAAGACGCCAGGTGGACTTCATAGAGTCCTTTGGATTGGCTCTCAGGGTTGAGGTTCTGATGGAGCTTGACTCGAGGCGTGAGGAGCTAGGCTCACACACGGTGGTTGTGGATCGGGAAGTCATTTTGCTCGAGTCGGATTGTTCAAGTTCAAAGAATCTGAATGTGTCGCAGAACAAGATTGGCAAAGACTTGATAGAGTTATTCTTGTGACATGCCCTTGTCAAATGAATATATAACCCTGTTCGTCTGGCTGCTAGTCTTTATATGTGTTGCTAAACTCTGTTGCCATGATTAGCTAGCGAGGACATACCGAGGCTCTTAAGATCTTTTTGACATATGTCAAATAATGATAATGATCCTAATTCGTGATAGTTTGCGATGGTGGAGGGGCCCCAGGTTCCAAATGCGGCAGATGATGCTTTCGTCATATCATACAATATGAAACCCTCAGCGATCTTTCTATCATTATACATATTTGCCTCGGCAAGTTGTTCCACGTCATCATCTCCGCCTGAGTTTAATACAGTGCTTAGTCGTTGTATCCATTAGACGACAGGTAAGCAAACAAGATGACTTGCATGATTGGATACTTCTTGACACAAGCGCGGAAAGACCCTTTTTTACGACTACCGAGCACGATTAGCTCACATCGCAAGCTAAACTAAACTTGTACCCTGCTTCCGAAAATCGTGACAGGCCTTAACAGTCACGAGTCAGTGTGAAGCGACATGAAGACTCACAATCAGGCAAATAGATAAATGTGATTTTCTTTTATCCTTTCATCCATGCCAGGCGATGTCGTGTAAATTGCAAATCACCATGTGATAGACACAGACAATTATTCGTTTATTAGTTCAAGTAACTGTAAGCACAGCATCTTCTCACACCAAACCGAATACCAAGAGCAATGAGACCGTAGAGCTACTCATGATTGCGACAAAAGTACTTGAGCCCTGTAGCAACAACTTTGTTGCACCCGACTCACTATTCGAGCCGCTAGAGCCATAAGCTTCCGAAGGCAGTGTGTAGTCCGGCGGAGGAGTCTCATATGTAGCCTCGAACACCAAAGCGTCTTTGTTTGTTCCATTTATGCGTGTGCTGTTTTCTCGCACAAGGCTGCCTTTAAACGAAAGACGGAATGATAGGTCGACTCTTCAATCATTCAACTCGTTGTCGTTCGTCAGATAATCAAAGTAACCGAGTTCAAATGGATTGTCAATCGAATAACCTTGACTGCCTTGTTTCGCGCCGTCCCCGCAATTTACCTGTCGTGGAATCATCCGGGGCCTTACAGTGTCGAGACTTAATTGGAGAGTGAATGTCATGTTTGAGGCGCCGATATCCTTTATTTCAGCCATGGCACCAGGTTTCAGCCAAACTGTAGACGTCATCGTCTTGATGTGGTCATTGTGGGATGAAATACAGCGTTGAAGTGTTTTATACTCCTGGGATGCAATATCTGAGTTCCAAGCACATACATCACTAAAGGTTATGTACTGGCTCGAGGCAGGCTGAGGTCTACTAGTATCTGAATATAGCCTAAGAGTGTGCTAATATTTTTGTCTTATCTTTATTAAGTGTCCTTCTTTTTCGTGTCACGCCAGACAGCTAACATACTTGCTGCTAATGCTGACGTAATTGCTATAGATCACAGAAATGATAGTCGGCAAAATTAAATCTCCTTCGGTAAACAGATAAACAATGCTCCCAGTGCATTACTCCACTCTCCCATTCACATCATCACATCATCATTCTTCCCTCTTTACTCCTCCAACAACCACCTGCCCTAAGAAGAGGCGGCTAATCGCGCTATAGGCCGCTATAAAATTCCGACTTATACCTATTGAATACGCGCATAAAGCCTCCTTCTTTAGAATAATCTGGAACTATAGAAGGGGTCTATTCTATCTCGCAGTTTTCTCGCTGGAGGCTTTATAGACCGCCTGTTGTCGACGCTGTTCCTCTACTTGGGACTAGGCTTGGTTCAGTAGGTAAGTTTATTATGGACATGCTAACCGTAGAGATGTCTATCGATTTGCACTACACCACGAAAGCTTCTCCGTATTTACGCTTCGACTATTGCGTCCCTGGAGCTATCAAAGAACCCAACGACTATCCCGACAGAGATACAAAATGAGTTCGACTCAACCGCCCGCAGCCTCGACTTCACACTGAAAGACCCTCCTGCTATTATTGTTCCCAGCAGCGCTCTAGAACCGGTATCTGCAACTCGGAGACACTCCAGAGACATCCTCGATACGATACGCGATCTATCCAAGGTCACGACCTTGTCCATCTACATCGAAGCATGCGACGCGCCGAATGAATTGCAAGATATTAGCGACGCAGTCGGCCAAGGCCTGTTTACCTCTTGCAATACACAACACCAAATAGCCAGCAAGTATGGCGGAGTCGGAGGGAAACTCATCGATCTTTCAGTCCCGGTACTACCACCATCATACGACGAAGCGGCAACGTCTCCACCTCCGCCTCCACCTCCGCCTCCCCCGATCGATCGAAGCAGCAAAAAGCGTGCTCGTCTAGACAGCGATCCTGAACGTGATGACGATATTACCCCTCTGGGCCGAATTCCGCACTCGCGAAATCTCTCAAGACGGACACCATGAACCTGTTCAAGATGCAAACCACCATGGTGGAATAATAGAGACCAGGGAGTTGATCATCACTCTCAGAAATAGAAATAAGCTGGTGATGTAGGCCATCCCATTGTTGCGACTCGGTCCCATCACTCTTTGAAAGGCGATGTATCTTTGTTTCGCTCGCATATGACTGTCCGGAACAAAGATGCAGAAGGAACAGTCACTAAACTCAATCAGGACAAGCGCAAGAATGGCTAACATGACAGCCTGTGGACTGACTTTGGTGGTTCTTTCCTTGTTCCAAGTACCTACCTACCTAGGTAGGTAAACGAAACAAGACAAATCTGGGCAGACTAGAACAGCTAGATGTAAACTTATTCATCCATCATCTCTAGACATGACTGCAATGGTGCATCACAATAACATGAAAAAAGCCATCGAGGCTACGCGGGATGAGCCTACGCCTACCATGTCAGAAACTCTCCACTCGCTCCACCAAAAGGTTAGTGCTTTGGTTCAGAAACTCTCCGCTATTGGCGCCGACGAGACCATGCCACCCTGTGCAAAACAACAACTGCATGAAGCTACACTTGATGCGCGATCCATCCAAGAAGCCCTCGGCCATATTTGCCATGCTGCCCTCGCCGACAGTAGCGAGATCGAGATCGAGATCGAGATCACCCCACCGCCCACAGTGCATCCAACACCTGACAGGGTTTTGACTTCCACCAAAAGCACGCCTAGCATCATACGGCCGACGACAAGCGAGGATTCCAATGTCTCCGTCACAGTCCAAGATCAAACCAGTCAACATGCTCGTGCGCCTATCACTAAACGTCGCATAGTTCATAAAGTATATCCCGAGACAGCCACTGCATCCGTAGCCGAAAGCCAAAGCCCGCCCCTCGTCATACCACCGACAAGAAGCGACGGTTTCAATGTCTTTGATACGGTTCAAGATAAACCCAGCCAACCCTGTGCGCGTGTCAGTAAAAGTCGCACAACTCGCCAAGCACACCTCGAGACAGTTACGGCAACTTCGGGGCCTACGCTCCGTGCGTGTGATATGGGCGAAAAACTTGTTGCCAACCTTGACAAGATCGTGACACAAGACGGCTTCCAGAATGAGGTGTTTGTACCTGTCCCATCAATTGATCTGGAGGCATTCAAGACCGACTTAAATCCTTATCAAAACAGTACCCTGCAAGTTCAGAAGTATGACAATACAAATACAGAAGCCAACCAGTTGGGCGCCTGTTTTATTTTCAAGTCTACATCAGCCCGAGACCGTTTCAAGAGGCCTGATTTTAGCATTCAACAGAAACCACCCACGGCCAACGAAGCCGAGAAGTGGCTCAACCATGTCATCAAGAACCCTCCCCAACACACCATATCCCACTACGTTGGCCATGCGAACCATATCGAATTTCAGGGACGCCTCAACCCGGGACCTCATGTTCTGAGCAATGACGCCCTAGGGGATATCCATAAGCCGTACTTCCACATCGGTGCCGATAAGTCTGCAAATCGCTTCCATATCGAAGATTTATCATGCCTGCATGAGAAAGAATCTCGACATGGCCTTCGTTCGGCCAATCAAGTCCTCCTTGGAATCAAGATATGGGTTCTCATCGCGACTCGCCATACTACCAAGTTCAGGAAGTTCATTGATAAGCACTGGGATACTGAGCGTTGCGGCTCGGCGGTTAGCCATCTTGAACTCCTTGTCTCGCCCGCGCAACTCAGAAAGGAGGGGATAGACTTCACCATCCAGGTTGGCTACCCAGGAAATTTGATCGTGACCCATCCTTGTCAATACCACATGGTTATCAATCAGGGGGCCTGTATCGCTCAGTCGATCAACTTCATACTACCAGGCGATTCTATCGAGTGCGACAAGCAACTCCGCTGCAGTCAAGATGGCTTGGCGCCCTTTGCTGACGAGCTTGGCATGACTATGGTCTCTATATCCCAGCCCAAGAAGTGTCTACAGTCAGCAGATCATAAGAAAGGTCTGAAGCGCGCTCCAGACACCGATACACACATTGCTCCGAAGATCAAGAAGACAAAGAAGGGAATATACAGACCACAAGAGCTGTCGCACCTCTCGCAGGTCCTCAAGGAACTACACAAGAAGGACTTGGTGTTTCAAAGTCCGCAACTTGACAGCATGCAATCGGTAGATGAGAGAGTGTACCGATTTGTATGTGCAATTGCCAGCCGCGAAACAGTCAGAATGTTTTTTGTCATGGTTGCCGCCTGGAACAAGCGTGTGCACAGTTCTGACCCTCCACAACAGATGGGAACAGAGCCGGTTTTACGCAGAGTAATGCTCATAAAGGCCATTGAGGGGGAAGGGGCACTAATTACGTTTATCAGCAAGCATAATCAACTTCACCTGCACAAAGAGTATTTAAAGAAGAAGAATGAAGGTTATAGGATCCTGTGCGAAATGAGAGAAGAGGTAAGACAAAAAGCAGGGTGGAGCAAGAGTCTGCTTGAATACCACTTGGAAATTGGCAAGCGATTCCTTAAGCTAAGCCATGGAAAGGAAGGCATCTTGCCTTTTCTATCCTGCTACCCCCAGAAGGATTTTGATGTTAGACTCAGCAACAGCACCTGGTTCGATGACGAACAGATCGAGCAGATGAAGAGGCTACTCAACACGCCCTATACAACAGCATTACTCTTGGCCGGGAAGAGTCTCGAACAAGCGGTTGAGACGTTGCAGCCTATGGAGCTTGGATTTCACGTGGATGATGTCTCGTGGGAGGAATTGAAGGAGGATGAGGTCATAACCAAACTTGAACTCGTTGCAAACCACGCTCTGGGCGCCTCAAGCTGATGATGTCGCATCGGCTCGACCAGGGACTACGGATATTCTGGCTCTTGATTTAAGTAACGGACAGTGTTACCAAGAAACAACGAATGGGCTTGGTAGGATTAAATAGTAATAATTAGTCCATATAATTAGTCCATAGTTGCAAGTCTTGAACCGATACCCAATGTGGTGTACATTTTTTTCAGCTTCGTCCAGGGATTGGCATCCTTCTCTAATTCCACCTCTGAACGTTGCAGGACTGTGCCTCAGGTTCAGCCACCAGACAAGGATTAGAGCCCTTTCATTGGTTCGATTAGATTATTCCCTGATTTATTTTCGGCCTTATGATCTCATCTCACTCAGCGCTCGCTTGTGGATTAAATGTCGCTGTAAACTTTAACTTTATTCTTCAACATCGCATAGATGGATCTCGACTTATTTATTAGACAACATTAAACGTCTTTATATTAGTAGCCCCCTGGAGTGGACCATTCTTTTAAAGGACTGCGATAGCTATTACTAGGGCTTACTGAATGTCTGTGGATTATGCATTGGAAATGATCAGGATCTTGGTATGTCAGCATTGGGGGCGAAGCAGATGTCGATCCTCAAGAAGGACCATAAAAATAATACGCAAAAGCAGCCGATCCCCATCTTTGTTTTCCACATTTTTAATCTCTCCATGATCCTCTTTCTGCGATAATCGGCCGGCCGCTCCAAGCTACAGAACACGAAAATAAAATCCACAGGCCATCATGTCCGACTTCAAGGATCTAAAAAAGGCGACCGACATAGACCCCAATGTCTGGTACCATCTAACCGAAGAATGGGTCGACGATTATGATGGAAATTTTACGGGCATGTTGCAAACATACAAGGAAGATAGCGGGGATGATGGATTTCGCGTCTATGCCGTTAAAAACAGGAAGACATACTGGCAATTTGTACGTTCCACAGACAAAGGCACAATATCATGTCCAAGTTTTCTAACAAAGCTCCCAGCAACCCATCGACAAGATACCAGGCCGATACTCACTTCGATGCTCCGAAACGACGACACGAAAACAATTCGCCGTATGTTATCGAGATTTCGAATCGGTCGAGAACCGACGCACACGCGCCTGTCTGACCGACAGTGATGGGACCGAGTCGCAACAATGGGATGTATCTCTATGGGGCACGAATACGACTGAAACATATTTATTTACAAATGTCGCAAATGGAACCAAGTATCACCTCGATGTGATTCCTGGTAACGCCGTCTTTATGAGCCCAAATCTCGACGGATACCAGAAGAGGCAGCGTTGGCTGATGACCAGTGTCAAAAATGTTGACGATGACGCTTACAGCACTGTTTTCACAAACGTAAGTCTGACTCTAGCACCTAAATACAAAACTCAATAGCTGAATGATATAAAGCCCCCTCCCGAGTCAACACGCGATGCAGGGACGACAACAGATTCGTCTAGCGAAACAGCTACAGACCCTGCATCATCCTCATCCTCTGATTCTTCTTCCAGCAGCCTCTCAAGCGGTACAATAGCAGGCATCGCGATAGGAGCCGTACTCGGCGTTCTTGCGATCGCACTATTGGGGTTCTTCCTCTGGCGACGCAAAAGACGCAACAATGGTTTTACTGCTAAGCCTGATGAGGCGATGGGTAGCCACAACGGGGATTACAACCAGTTCGCATCTTACAAGCCATCAATCGACAGAACTCTTGTCAATTCCACATCACCGGCACCCCCTCAAGAATTATCTAGTGCTCAGAACCCGGTTGAACTCCCGGCAGCTGAGCAGAGACACGAGCTGAGATAGATATCACTACGGTGCTCAAAATTAGCGGTGAAATCCGAATAAAGTTTCGGAAACGGCAAATTACGTTTATGGTGATCCTGGCGGCTGGAAAATTATATAGACTTGGAAAAAGTATAAATACCCCTTTCATCTCTTATCTAAATCGAATGCACCCTTGTCTTTTGACTCGAACGAACAACCGCATCAACTTCTTTTTTCACGACCGCATGATTGTTCAAGACATGTCGTCATTATCAACAGCTTACCTCGTTCTCGGACTCGCGACTCTCGCAACATGCACCTCATCATGCACCTTTCAACCATCCTCGAACGCGACCCTTGAAAACTTCCCGAGAGCCTCACCTGATTCTCCTTACGACCCTAACATCCTCTCTCAAGTCCCTGTTGCATCAGTCTGTAACTCCTCCAACGCGACCGAGGAGCTCGGCTGTGCCAGGAAATACATCGACATTATTGACGAACAACTCGCCTTCCTCTATGCTCGACGGTTGGGGTACGCTGCCATCGCTGGGTTCGCGAAGTACGATCAGGGTGTGGAACTGAATGATCCAACTAGAAATGAAGCTGTTGCTGAGGGTATGGCGCAGAGGGTTCTTAAGTATGGGGGTACCAAGGAGGCAGGGAGAGTTATGGGTGGTGAAGGATGCCAGATCTATGTGAGCTTGGAGTATGAAGTGTCGCAGATTCAAGAAACTTGTGATCCGGAGTTTCGACAGGACGTCAAAAGAGACTGTAATTAAGCGCTGTAGAATTGATCTTTCATTCTATTCTATATTGCAGTGTCACGCACCTGTTCAGTTACGTATTCACACTTCGGTACTATACGCGACAGCCCGCTTTATAATCACGACGATTTCATCTGCATGTTTCCAAAGATCATTATGGTCGCCACTAGCCACCATCTCGATGACCTCAAGTTTGGAGTTCTTTCTCAAATGCTCCTTCATAAGCTCTGTCTGAGAATACGGGACAAGGCTATCATTTTTGCTCTGGGCAAAGACGACAGCCTTTCCTTCAGGCCACTCTTCCGACCAGTCTGAAACGATAGTTGGGCAGATATCCCTCCAAACAGTCTCATCATCTCCAAACGCATTTTTCGTAAACTCGACGTAAAGAGGCTGGAGCTTCTCGTGGGACTCTGGTGGGTTGTTGATGAAAGTGGCCAAGTCATATAACCCATTCAGAGGGGCGATAACCTTGGGCTTCTTCACTTTGGGTGCTACCCCCCATCGATCAGGATTCATTACTGTCTGGAACGTCAATGTCGCGCCGCAGCTATGACCTGACAGGACGTAATCGTGAGCGACACCAAGTTCATTCTGGAGATATGCAATAGCAGCGAGTACAGCAATGATATGATCCGGGTGTTTGGCCGTACGGGCAATATCCACAGGTTGTGAAGAATCGCGAGGTGGTGCAGGATGGGTAGGGTGATTGGGGTGGCTTGATAGCGGGTAGTTTATTGAAGCAATTCCCGAGATATGAGCTTCTTTGTCACTCAAGAGTTTGAGGGCCGTTGCTTCAAAGGACGAGGAGTCAACCAGAGGGTCACGCCAAGCACCACCATGGATATAGATGACCCAAATCCCTGGATCACGAGAAACGAAGTCAGGTGCCGGAAGAGAGTGACTACCTGTGGCTTTGGGTACCCAAACGTCCAAAGTGTGCAGGTAGGTTGCGTTTGCTGTGTATGGAGCTTGATGTTTGTGCCAGCCAGCACTGGAGTCAACCCATGGAATCGATGACCATAGGAGGGACGTCATGGCGATATGCATGTATAAAACTAAGCAGGAAAGTATATTTTCAACGGTTACTTCGTTTTGTTCTCCGTCTCGCATTAAATATTGAATGTCGTCGGAAATACGACGCCGGAGTGCGGGGTTGCGAGAACTATAGGGTGCGTTATCCGCCGCCGAACGCGCCACCGGCCGCACTCACAGTTTGAGTTAATCATATTCAGAGACGACTTAAAAATAGTAGTGATCAATTCAATCGTTATCTAGACTTTGTCTCCTCATAGTACTCGGGATATGTCACCTTGTAACCCAAAATAAATCGTCCCCAAAACGATGCACCCCAAAGAAGCAATCTACTCGCAATCTTTCCCAACCACTCCCATGGCATCGGCACAGCTAGCGGGGTATCTCCATCATGTAAAAATACCATCAATTGGAAGAAGCTCGGTGGCTTTCCTGCTTCTCTGCAATCATCCAAATATCCAAAGAAATTCCGAAAGAATCTCTGCTCATTTTCATAAGATTCAGGCGCCAAGTTAATATCAACCACGAGATCTTCCGTCTTGGATGCATTCTCAAAGCGATGATACCGCCCTGCCTTGATCGATGCTTTACGCTGGCCGTTGGGCTCGTCGGAGAGTACAGCAAATGGCTCCTTGGCGATGCCACGGTAGAAATAACCTATGCCTGACTGTAGGTTGAAGAATTCGTCCTGGTGGATATGATAATGAAACGGTGGAGCGACAATGGACGTGCCATGTTCTTTTGTTGTTGGCGGGATGCGATGGGTCATGATGTAGTCTGAGTTGGGCTTGCCAAACTTGACTGAAGAGCGGCCAGAATCGTAGGTAATGGGGTTATTCCTTGCATTATTGGTGCGTGGCGGCTGTGCTGACCGTAGAAACGACAACATGATGGGTATTCAATATGGAAAGCTAGATGTAATGGGAAGGGAACATGAGTTTGAGTCAATTGTGAAGCTTTGTAGAGAAATGAGCACATTGAGTTGCAGGGTCAATTTCGACATTTACAGATCAGGATAATATTCATGCCGATCTCGGCAAACACAACACCCGAAGCGGCCCGACACCTAGCACTTGCAGCCATGTTTCCCCCTGCAATTATATTTCTCAGTTCAACTTTCCAGTTTCTGCTAATCTCAGACGAGAGTTACGCCACTGTGAAGTTGATTAGTTAGAGTCTAGTCAGATAAAATAATAATTGAGATTTACCTCACCACATGAAATCGGCTCATAGAGAGGAGGATGCTCTGCATCAGTACACGTTGGCACAACCTCGCAGACGGCATCTGGGTTAAAGCCCAAGAAGAACGGCATTGCGTAACGAGATGACTTTTGTCGGTTGTAAACACGATGAACAGTCGACTTGAAACGGTTGTTGGATAACCTCTGCAAGAAGTCTCCAATGTTGATCACCAGAGTTCCTTCGATAGGCCGAGCGTCCAGCCACTCGTCATCCGCTGAGAGAACTTGAAGCCCGCCAGACATGTCCTGCCATAGTAGAGTCAAGCATTGGATATCGGTGTGTGAGCCAATACCAACGTCGATATCCTCAGTCTCTTCAGTGCCAGGGTAGTGGAGGTGCACTGCATCGGCACCAGGGGTGGTAATGATGCTGTCAAAGTAATCCTCAGGTAGCTCAAGAGCAAGGGCGAACAACCGAATCAGCTTGCGTGCCAATGTTAGTCGCCTTTGATAGAACTCGGTAAGGACAGGACGGAATTTTGTGAGATGATTTGTTCCGTTCCAAACAAAATCTATGGAATCAAAGTTGGAGTTGATATCATCCACACAATCATGGCTCGGGTCGATGCGAGTGTCATATCGCATAGAGAAAGTTTCTTTGTTATCTATGATATGCAGTGAGCAACCCGGTTAGACAAATGAACTGACTTCTGTTTACCTTTTGTTTCTTTGTTGTTGATCTGCGTACATCCGACGCCGTGGTAACCGCAGAACTTGCCCGCCTTGGTAAAAGCAACCCGATCCTTGTCTTGTTGCGATTGATTGAAGAAGTTCTTGCACTGTTGGAGAGCTTCCTCGATCAAGTCCTGGGGGATGCCGTGGTTAGAAACGTAGAAAAATCCCGTGTTCTCAGCCGCTGCCTTGATCTGAGCAGAAAGAGCTTTGCGCGCTGATTCGTCTCCGTCTATGGAACTGAGATCGATGATGGGCATCTCGTCGAGAGTTGGAGTGCGTGGTTTGCCGCAACGTACTCGACGGGAGACAGGCCCATTCGGTGTCAACAGCTGCACCGTTGTATACTCGACTGGAGCTGTGATCTGAACTGTAGTAGTAGCCATGGTATAGCATCCAGCAATGGTGAAGATGATATTGTTGATGCTGTGGCTGCTACAGACAATGGTCTTGAGTGGGGAAAGGCTGGTATCAAATAGTGGAGAGATTAGCCAGAATAGCCGTTCTGCTTGTTTGGTGGTTGGACAAATGTCACAAACATCTACAACGGAAGTGACAGCCTAATATAGAATGATAGTGTAGGGTTCTAGCACCTTGAAGCCGTTCGAGCCGAGTAATTGATAGTACCGTTGAAAAAGACGCAAGGCGGAGGTCGCCGATGACACCGATCATTACCGATCACGTCTCTTATCAGCACAAGTTCACTTATCGTCGGACCACGCAGGGATGCTCACAGCCAAGATAACAGAGTTACTACCACTGGTAACTCTGCGCTTATTGATAACGACCCACAAGTCTTCTTGTTCCATTAAATTAACCCTGGCCATACCCATCCGATATGGCAATGAATGCTGGAACACAGAGTTTAATGGATTGAATCTTATCAATTCTGGAGTCCGGGGAACCAAAGTGTTAGTTCGTTAATCGGCCGAGATTGACCTCCTGTGTCCTATAAACATCAACCATGGCCTGCATTCTTTACAACTTAGCCAACGATTTTCCTCTTATAACATAACAGACGAAGAACCATGGCCGCTCTCGTCAACAAGGCCCACAACCGTCTGCTCGTCAAGAAGCAGTTACCAGACGGGACCACTCAACCAGCCGACTTTCTCGACAATGACTCCATCCGTCCTACCCCTGTCAAGGACCGCACCTGGACTTCCATCACATACTCGGCCTTTTGGTTCGCTGCCACGGCAAATGTGAGCAATCTTTACTCGGCTTCCACCGGCCAGTCCGCTGGTCTTAGTATGTGGGAGGCGCTGGGCTGCTCACTCGGTGGCCAGTTGCTCGCCGGTCTTCTCATGGCGCTCAATGGTCGAGCCGGTGCATTGTACCGGATCCCCTTCCCCGTCGCCTGTAGAGCCAGTTTCGGAACATGGGGTGCGTTGTGGCCGACCTTTAACCGTGCCATCATGTCCATTGTCTGGAACGGAGTGACATCCGTGCAGGGAGCCCAGTGTTTGTAGTAAGTTGTAATCTATTAATATTTTCGCTTGTATTATTTGTCACTTGCTAACGACCACCTCTACTATAGCGTCTTTCTTCATGCCATCTTTCCTTCCATTGCCAATATTCCCGACATCATGGGCACAAAATCTGCTCTCAACTCGGCACAAATGCTCTGTTTCTTCCTCTACTGGCTTATCAATTGCGCATTTCTATTCATCCCAGTCCCACGCATGAAGAAGCTGGTTCACGTCAAGGTTGGTGTCTTCTTCGGCGCCACCATCGCCTTCGTCGCTTGGACATTGTCCCTGTCCGGTAGTGTTCGCAAAACACTTTCCGAGCCCTCCACCGTCAGTGGTTCAGAAAAGTCCTGGATGATTCTCAAGTTCTTCTTCTTAGGACTTGCTAGTTGCGGCACCTTCATCACAAATGCAGCTGATCTGCAACGCTACGCAACTAAGCCCAACGATGTTATTGCTGGTCAAGTATTCAGCTTTCCACTGTCTAACTTCTTGGTTGGAGTGTTTGGCAATGTGATCGCGGCTGCAAGTAAAAGTATCTTTGGCGAGGTCAGTACAAGCGCTGTCGGGAAAAGATTCTTGTCACTGACCCTTGTTCTCTCAGGTCGTTTGGAACCCTCTTATAACCCTTGACATGCTTATGGAGGGTGATCGTTATACAGCTGCCAATCGTGTGGGATGTGCCTTGATCTCATTCGCTTATGTTTACTCTACTGTATTCTCAGCTATTTTTGAGAATTCTATCCCGTGAGTCCAGACTATCTTTTCATCGATAGTCTCTGTCAATTGTTACTGACCGTATTGCTATCCTAGTGCCGGAAATGACATCGCATCCCTTATGCCCAAGTACATCACAGTGAAGCGTGGTTTCTTTATCTGCGCAGGTATGAGCCCATCTCCTCTCTGGCCCAGAGAAGAAATAGTAAGCAGCTCGACACTAATAGAATTTCTTTCTAGTTTTGTCGTACGCAATCTGCCCGTGGTACCTACTATCGTCAGCATCTGTCTTTATCAACTTCCTGAGCTCGTACCAGATTTTCCTAAGCGCCATCACTGGAATCCTGATTTGCGACTACTACCTCCTGAGACGTGGCCTTTTCGATATTCCCATGCTTTACTCAGGACACAAGGCTTCTACTTACCACTTTTTGCACGGCTTCAATCTTAGGGCCTTTGCGGTTTATCTGATCGCCGTTGCACCCAACTTCTATGGATTCCTTTCCCAGATGGGTGTCAAGGCACCGCTGGGAATCCAAAGATTCTACTATGTTGCATATCCCGTCGGACTCTTCATAGCGTTTGGTGGCTACTGGTTGGTGAACTTACTCTTCCCCAATGATGATATTCCAAAGGTCTCAGGATGGCAGGAGCCTAAGGATTTTGTTGAAGACCACGATGATACTTTTGTCGACGTTGTTGTTAACTCGTCTGAAGCATCGTCGGATCAGGAAAAGGGTAACCCTCAGGACTTTATAACGAAGAAATATTAAGATTGGAAGAGTTAAGTAGATCATGAAAATTAGCACAGAATTATAAAATAAATCCCACTGTAATTTGAACAAGTACTATAGTGATGGGAATGTCAACATGCAGCTACTATAGGTATATTTATAGAGTAAAGTAAAGTATAAGCTTTGGATAGGCTGGATGACATAAAATGTGAAGAAAAGTAAATAAGCCAAGTTATTTTACATCGGTTACGAATATACTTGGGACATGACCCTCCACTCCCACCGTCTCTGCTGTTTCCCCTTCTGCCTTCTTCTTCTTTCTGCGGACCCATGTATATTCTTTCACGGCTCCCTTTGATAATGTCTACCCTCCAGTAAAGCATGTAGTAACATTTGGCACAGCAAAAGGCCCAGTTCTATGTTTCGTTATCCACTCGAGTTTCCTTTGTATATCCCACTTCTCATAGTCAATAGCACGAAAGTATCTTGCTCCATGCTTCTTGAGTATTTCTCTCACGACTGCCAAGTTATCGTCTTCTAATGGTGGTATTTCTGTTTCTGACGGTTTGGCATGCAAGTACAGAGCGTCCAAAGGACTCATTGAAAGTTCACCATGACCTTGCGTTGCGTTGACATTGGCACCGTGCTCGAGTAGTATCTCGATGACCTCGGGTGTAACGACTGCATGCGCACAGGCGATACCAAGCAAAGTCATCCCATTTCTATTGATCGTGTCAGTGTGGGCGCCATGCTGCAGCAAGTAGCGAATAGCTTCCACACGCGATATGTCTGGTGTGGACTCATCCGTTGTCGTGTCATTTGTTTCTTCGTCTTGGTCTCCGTCCTGTTCATGATCTGTGGTTTTGGAACCGAAAATCTTTGTCTTCATGGCTAGAGCAAGTGGCGTATTTCCATGAACGTCTCGAGTATTGACGTTTGCTCCCTTGTCAATGATCTTTTGAACCTTGACTAATTCATCACCACACCATTCCCGAAAGATCGAATGAAGGGGAGTTTCTTGGTATAGATTATCCCTGTGGGTGCTAACATCCACTCCCATCTCGGTGAGTGCCTCGACAAAAGTCCAATTGCCGTCCTTCACAGCTGAATGGAGTAAGGTATGGGTCCGATGCTTCAAAAGACCCATGAGAAACTTCATAATGTCGATTCCAGAGTCGTTTGCCGGTACATGATTGAGAGCGTTATGAATCATGACTTGGCGGTGTCCGTCCTCGTTGTCACCGTAGGACAAGAGAATAGCTGCCAAATCCGGCCTACATGCTTGTGCTGCTTCGTTCAAGGCCTTTTCAAGGCGTAGTGGCTGGCCATGATAAGAAGCGGATTTTGCGCCATCAACGATGGCCTTGACTATATCAGCGTTCCCGGTCTTGACCGCTTCATGAACTGGTGTTTCATAGTGCGGCGCTGTCAAACCTCTCCAACCTCGTTTTTGTTCACTGATCGGTACCATGCTAGTACAGAGATCTGCTCCAGCTTCTACTAGCATTTGCACAAGGTCGAGGTTGGCATGATGAACAGCTGTACCAAGAGGTGTGACAGTAAATGGATTAGGAAGGTTTGGATCGGCACCGTGTTTGATGAGTACCTTGCAAACGTCCGCATTGAAGCTGCGAACAGCTAGATCGAGCAAACTGTCGCCTTGGATATTTCGGCCATTGGGATCTACCTCACTCTTGCTCAACCATTCATCGAGTACTTCATGCATGTCAAGTATGACACAGCCGAGTACCGGCGTTGTATATGGTCGAAGGGCGCTTTTTCCAGTACCGTATTTAGGATCGGAGTCATCCAGGACGGGTGTGTTCTGGACAAGACGTGTCCAGGCCATGTATGATGTAGTTGAGTTAGAGGGTGTGCCAAGAAACTGCCTGATCAAGCCCAGTAAAGTATACCCAATTCCTTCCTTAGAGTTCTTGCGCACATCTTCAAGGTGGCGTGGAAAGAAGTGTGAGCAATATGTAGTCCATGTTTGCAACGGTGATCCCTCAAATCCGACCAAGAATGGCTCAAAGGTCTCACAAAAACAAGATTCATCATGGCCATCATGGATGTCGTAATCGACCAATTCCAAATAGCACTCAAATGGTGGTGGATCTGGGATTGGGAAAGACTTGGTATCGCAGATGGATATCTCGCCAACAGTACCCTTGCTGAGGCTTGGCGACAAACTCGCATCTAATTGCCGGTTTTCTTCTTCATCCGGGACAATTTTGACGATATTTCTCTTCTTGGAATGAGAAACATGAAGAGTCAAAGTGGCATCCCAGTCTTCCCCAGCATCACTACCTGGGGTTTCTTCTTGTCCATTTTCAACGCCACCTGGTAGGCTCAGGCAAAGTAGGGTCTGGAGACAAATTCCTGCCATCATTTCATGGGCCTGTGCAGAACTCCAGTGTTTTGTTTCCAAATATTCCTGGACCGACAAGTGGGCAAATCTGCAGATTGAATCTTTTGTGACACCGACATTATTCTCCCATACTGCCATTGAGCCAGACGTGCGAGTTGCTTTGACCTCTTGTTTCAGGTAGCCTTGGAGGTTTGAATCCATTGTTGGTACTGCGGTGACATCTCGCTCTTGAGATCCATCTGCAACGACAAGTAAATTCTGACAGGCTTCGAGAACGTATTCTATATCGACATCTTGATCCAGGATAAAGTTATGACGCGGATGTTGAGCAGCGGCAATGGCAAGCTCAAATGGATGCAGGGGTCGCTGGGATACCATGACAATCTGGAAAGCAGCAAATGCAATACTTTTTTTGCTGCCAGTCAGGTCAGAAATCTGACCATAGATCTTGTCATAAGCAGCTTCAAGTCCCTTGGGTAATCCATCCAGATACTTTGCAATGTCGGCGTTCCTCTCCAGCTGTATCAACTCGCCGATGTGAAGTGTCGCCCACTGGAACATGCCCTGGCTCTTGTCTTGAAATGTGCTGAGGATTTTATCGCGAAGCTTTCGAGATAGCTTGGTCCGGCAAAATTCGCTCTCTTCCATTTTGCTCAACACGAACTTCTCAATATCTGCTTGATTGTCGTTGGCAGTTACCTCAAGATGGGTTCCCTCGTTGTATCGCTTTCTCAGATCCTGATCAGTACGACTGGCGATATAGACTTTGACAGTTTGTTGGAACTTGATGATAACTTCATCCAAAAGGTCCATGAGCATATGTCTTGTTCCACGGTCACATTCGTCTAAACCATCCACCACGATGTAAACACTCTTATATCCAGCAACAAGTTGCGTAAGTAACTGTTTACACTCCTCCGCGACAAGTCTATCACTGGAGAAGCCTTTCACCTTCCTCCTTAAGTATTTATGCTCGACACAGGACTCGATGCTTTGATTGTCACGGGGTGCACACAGCTGCCGTATGATGCTTCGCATGATCGCCACGGGTTCACTGTGATCAGGTCGATTGCGGTCGCAATAGAAGTATGCGAAACCAGTGTTCTCCTCAGCTTCCTTTGGCAATCTTACTAGAAGATCGTCGACAACCCTGGACGAAAGTTTTGTCTTGCCAGCTCCGGCTAGAAAAGTGTCAGTTTCCCTATCGACATGAGTATCCAGTGGAGTTCACTTACGTATTCCATTTAACCACAAAAGATTTGACGTATCAGGTCGTTGCCATGTTTCATAAACCTCATGACCCATAAGCCACTCTCCAGTTCCGTCGACTCTCCCTTTGCGAGCGATGTAATGGTCACTTTCGTACGGGATATCTGACACCCACTGCAGAATCTTGCACCTTTCATCTTCATTGAGATGTTTCCAAAGCTGTCTCGTCTGGTCGTCAAAACGTGACGACATGTCCCTGAGCTTTTGTCGAGTATCCCGAGAACTCTCGTCCATGTTCTGGAAGGCTGATTCTGCGATGGTGCCTTGACAAACATTGGCCTCTGTCGTGACTTGAGTCTCCAAGTTTCCGATTTCCTTGAGTTTCGCTGCAACTTCGCTTGGATTACAAAATGTCTTTAACATTCTGACAGCGCTGTTGCAATCCAGCAACCTGATGTAGTATGCAAGAAAGGAAAACAGCTTAGCATACAGGCGAGCCATTGCGTTTGAAAGTTGGCGAGTAGCCTTGGTCTGCAGTCTTGTTGTATGGACAACGTTCTCTAAGTAAAGTTGGTGGTAGATGCTGCATCTTGCAATTAGGCATATAACTTGTTCCATTCCAATGATAAGTAGCCCCATCTGCTCATTATCTGCAGTGAAGACAGAAAGAACAAGCTTGATGGCTGACCATGGAACACTAGCATGTACTGGGTCGACCTGAGAGATTAAATCACCGATGGCTTTGAACGAATCCAACCATGACACGATTTTTGCCAAAACATCCCGCAGTACTATTCTGCGGCCTCCAAAAGTAATCTTCCATGCCTTCTCTTCCCCCAACGTTTTCTTCTTGTTGATCAAGTCGTGCAGATCCGCGAATACGTTGGCGTTGTTATCATTCTCATCGATACTGGCAATAAGAATTCGATCTTCTTCATTCAGATAAGACACAGCTTGTTTCCACGGGTGGGGGTGGTCATCTTTCTGGGTTGTGTTCTCATCTTTCAAGTCTGCAGGTTTGTCATTTATTACAACCGATTCGGGTACTTTTTCAGGGATGATTGGTGATACTGCGTCGGTTCCCTTCACATCTGAGCCAATTGATGCCGTGTCAGCTGAAGGGCGAGAGTTCTGTGTAACAGTAGACCTAAGAGAGGTGCTTGTATCCGAAAGGTCTGTGCTCGTCGCCGATCTTGAGTCATTAGACTTGGAACGCTTTCGAAACCATTTCTTGAACTTGCTTGTAGACGAGGTCTTGGTTGTTGGCATCATTGACGAGCGAACAATTAAGATATCATGGACCTTGTTTTGAGCGATGCGGGGTTTGGCTAATTTCACCCTCGTCTGACAGGGACACAACCAACACACAGAAAGGGCTGTTGCCTGTAAGCCGAACTTTACCCGGGCATATTTGACCTCCTAATAAAAGGACATGGCCCCTGTCCTAAAGCTTCTCTCCCTTGACAACTTCCTCTCGTCACCACCATGGCTTCTTTAGCCAAGCTTCCAGTCGAAACTATCGACAGAATTTGCCAGTTTCTTGTTCTTCTGAGCACTAGATCCCTTCGAAACTTGTGCCTTGCCAACAAGCACTTGAACCAGATAGGTTCTCCTTGGTTGATCCACCGATGGGACAACAGCCAAGAATGTGCAGAGCCGACAACCGAACGATTTGTGCTGCATCTATTCAGACATCCTGAGCTTCGAAAAAAGGTCAAACGTCTCAGTATCGGCTATGCGTTAGAACTTGACCAGTCTAATCCATCAGTTGTCGACTTGGACAGCGAGACACTCTTAGCTCTGTCTCAGGCAGCTGCATCAGACGTCGAAATGGAATCTGAGTACCGCAATCAATTATGCTCTGATATTGAGCGGGGGTCTGTAGACGCCCTCAATGTTTTACTTCTGGCTTGGTGCACTGGAGTAAATCATTTGAGTATCACAGTCCCTCCATTTTCCATATTTGACGATGAACGTTGCCATGTCTTGACATTTGCAAAACAGGCCATTGTTCGACTATTGCACGAAACACCTGTCAAAGACTTACCATTCGCCGAAGTACGGCACTTGGAGGTACATCATTGCTATAAACACAACCATCTTTTCTTTGGAGCTGTGACCAGCTTCTTTCGCCTGCCAAAGATTCAGTCGTTCGTGATATCCGGTATTTACGACCGGGCTACACACCTAGAAGTGTGGTCTCATGGGACATTTGATCCGCATCACGGTCAATATGCTCGACGCTACGCAATGGCCATACCGCACGCTTCCTCAAAAATAGAAGAACTTGTCTTAAGAAATGTCGACTTCATTGCGGACGGACTATCAACACTACTCCACGGTGTCGGCAACTTAAAGAAGTTGACACTACGGCCTACTTTCGATCCTGAACAGGAGTCAACAGATCGCGAAGAAATTGCGGAAGCTCTCAGTGGTATGTGTCAAGATTCAGTGGAGGAGATTGACCTACGAACTGATCGTCGAGGATATCTGCTGAATCCCGAATCGCTCAAATTGGACTACGATTTTCTCGCTGAGGCGATATTGATAAGACAAGACATATACAAAGACTTTGTCAATCTTCGGCGGCTCAGCTGTCCCATGGCCGACCTCTTGACGGTTGATTCCGATAACGACGAACACAAAACCAGTCTTGTTCCTGGCAAGCTACCTGAATCTATCGAGTATTTGAAGCCGCGATGCTATGACATGGTAAACACTTGGATCAGCAAGGATTCGTCTTTACAGCCTTACATTGAGGTTTTCGTTAGAATATTGGAAGACGCTGGTCCTGGCCAGCGACTTTGCAACTTGAAGGTCCTGGATCTCTCTTATGCATTCGCGAATGATCCAGACACCGACGGTATCGTTACGATGAAGGTGCTGGCAGATGATCGGGGTATTACGCTATTGTTAAAGTAATACTGGATCTCGGATCCAACTTCAGGGTGTTTGCAAAAAGAAATCATTGGTTCATTGTTCTTTGCATAATAGAGACTGGTCACGAGTTCATATGAGGAAGGGAGAGTTGACAGATCGGCCGATCAATTGATGCTACTACATAATAAGAAAATAGAAAACAAATAGCAAGTCTATATCAGAAAGAGTGTGGATTACAAGTTCGCTTTTCCTTTGGAACCATCATGTTCCAACCCCGAATGCCAAGCGTATCACCGAGGTTTCATCACATTCAACTGTCACTCTGCCTCCAACATCCAGTTCAAGTCGATAAAATCTCCACTAGAAAGTGGGCGTTCGAGCAACTGTCGTTTAGTTGTGCTTGCCGTTGCCCTTGTTGGGCTTGGCGGGAGTATTGGCCTTGGGCTTTTCGGCAGCCTTCTTGTTGGACTTCTGTTCAACAGGGGGCTGCTTAACAGGGGGCTCTCCTCGGCGCTGAACATGAGGAGGACCCTTGGGCTTGGGCTTGGGCTTATCGGCAGACTTGTCGTGGGGCTTCTGATCAACAGGGGGCTCTCCTCGGGGCTCAACATGAGTAGGGTCGATAGTAGGAACCTTGGCAGCAGGGCAGCTCTTGGCGAAGACGTTAAGCTTGTCATCGCCGCTGGGAACATTGGCGGGAGCAACCTTGTACAGCTTGCAAACAGGCGCAGATGCGTCGGCAGGAAGGCCAAAGACAAAGCTCTGGCAGTCATTCTGAGCAGTGCATGCATCCTGGCACTTATCAGCAGTCTTGACGCTGGGGGTAGCGAAAGGCTGGACGTTGCCATTAGTAGGTCCGGTAGGAGCAGTGTTGCACATCTCATCACGAGCAGCTAGCTTGCCCTTGACTTGGCCGCGAGGCTCGTCGTGAGTGGGCTTGGTGTTGGGGACAGCCTTTGAGGAACAAGCCTTGTCAAAGACGTACAGCTCGCTGCCCTGCTTGGGGACTTGAGCGGCAGCAACACCATAGAGCTTGCAAGTAGGGGCCTTGGCATTGGCGGGGAGACCGAAGATGAAGCTCTTGCATGAAGCGTTGGAGGAGCAGGACTTCAAGCAAGCATCAGCAGTAGCAGCGGAAGGCTGAGAGACGGGCTGGATCTTGGCATTGGTGGCAGCTGAGGGAGCGACATTGCACTGCTGGCTGCGAGCATCGAAAGGATGGGCCAGGATGGCAGAGGCCATGGAAGCAGTGAGGATAAAAGAGGTCTTCATGTTGAAAGATGGTGGTGTAACTTGAAAGTTGGCTTGGGAAGTGAGTTGAAAGATTGTAAAGGTGGTTGAAAAAGTGTTTGTTGTAGTTAATGAGACTGTTGTGTGATGGTGAGAAAAAGATTAACTTGAATGAGGATTCACGATTGCTTTATATCTGTTGAGTTTGCTGTATCCCACCATGTCAGGGTCAATGGTACACAGGCCTGTGTTGTCCTCCGGAATGCAACATTTCGGATGACCGCGTCAGCAATTTTCGTCACGCTCTGCATTGAAGATCTCTCTGCTTGGTGAAGTCGTGGTTGGATAATCTGGACCGCAAAGATTCGGATCTGCTCCAGGTGGGCACCGTTAAGGCTGTGCATTGATGCTATGCCATGGTCCCAACTCCAATCAACGATGAAAGATCATTCTCCTATGTCTTTTCCACAGTATTTCTTGCAGATCAGTAGCTACGACCCAAACCCACAAACCACTTACTGTTTACTTTAACTATGGTCGAAGCAACAACCTTGATCTACAATCTTGTGTCTAGAACTCGGTTAACACAAACAGTAATCATTTTTCCACCATGGCCTCTAACCTGTAACTCCGGCTTTTGTCGGAAACACTACAATGTTGTGTTTTCATACACTATTGGTTTCTCAAACACAGAGACAACCACAAACGGATAACTCCGTGTGCTATTACGCCGCTTGGATACCATCAGGTCCACAGTGGCTTAGAATCAACCGAGAAACGACGAAGATCCCCCACATGCCGTTGAAAGACACAATTCTCCGAACGCGTCGAACCATAAATAGTGCCAAAGCTTTCTTAGTGTCACGCTAACGATGATGCACTGGGACAATTTGCCAAAACTTTACAGCGGTCAAGTGTATATACAATCGTGCATGGTGGTGACGCTTGGTAGAATAGTGAGGCGTTGAGGCCAAGACGTGAGCTTGACGCATTGATATCACTGAATGTGTTGAGTGCTACATATAGATTTGTCTTTGCATAACTCTGTGCATAACTCGTGGCCAGATGACAATTATTTTGCAATGTCTATCTAATCTGGTGTTGTGTGATATGATGAATGTGAGCAACCTTCAAAGACGCAATGGCCTCAGTACGATATTGCAGAATGACTGCGGGATCTTGCCATGCTGTCTTCTTTACATAAAGCTGCGTTATGCTGTGTCAGTGTGAGTACCGCGTCGTCGACTACGCGGCT
Organism: Fusarium pseudograminearum CS3096; assembly: GCF_000303195.2. Taxonomy (NCBI): domain Eukaryota; kingdom Fungi; phylum Ascomycota; class Sordariomycetes; order Hypocreales; family Nectriaceae; genus Fusarium; species Fusarium pseudograminearum. The sequence continues at coordinate 7,480,828 of NC_031953.1, read as the reverse complement.
GTGCATTGGCGTTTATTGATCCACAACTACCGAAACAACTATTGTTTCAGACGTCATTGTCAGCCCAAGCTAGTCTAGAACAATCTTGTCGACATGCATATCGGTACGAGTATAGGGTAACGTGGATTATTCTAAACTTCACTTCACAATGTTGCCCTTAATTGTGTTTCTTTATGCGTGTTCATGTTTTTGTTTTTAGACTGATGACTCTACGGATTACAGTCAAGTAACGTAACCGGTCTGGCGTTTCGCATCATAAGACAAAAGACTTGTAGTTTCGTCGTGAGCAGCTGTTAGATCACCACTCTTACTTAACCCAGAAACATTTCCTTGCCAACATATCGTCTGAGACCCTTGTTGATCTTCAGCTCTAGCTGAAAGATTTTCCAGAAGTCTGGACGATGCAACCGTGCTCCCATCGAAAAGGGGTGTTTTGTTTCTCTCGCCCGGAAGATTAAACTTTCCCTGGCCACATCCCGATCTTGCATTAGGCGAGTTAAGGTTGCTTCATTGGACCATGGCCCACATCTTACTACTAAAGTTACGTCGACTTACATCCGATACCCGCATCACTGAACGCCTTGACGTGATTGGTTCAGTGGGGCAGACACAGAGGAGAGATACACGTTCCTGGCGGTAAGGAGAAATAGCCCTGCGGCTTAATATCATCTTCACAACCACATTATCGACGGAGGGCTTCAAGTTTACTAGAGCAGTATTGGAATAGCTCCGCAGGACCTTACGATAGATTGACCAATTTCGAAATGTCCAGGGGATTCCAGACTCACAATGGACCTCACTTCATGAAGCCATCCATTACAGAAAGGGGACATGGGAAGATGCGGGATTCAAGGATCCTCTGTAGTGGCCTCCAACAGATACTTCACCGCGTCACTTGGAGTATGTGGTGAGATTTTAGCACAGCACATGTCTAGCAGTGCACTTGAACGCGCCTCCCTACGTACATCTGGCACTGAGCGCAGCGGCGTTAATGTACATGGGAGCTGTCCTGACTTGGAGTGCCAGCAATCTTACCGCGTCCGCATTACAGTCAAGACGTATTATCAAGATGGAAAACGCGCGAACAAAGCGCAAGAACAAGTGGATTCATGATAGATCATGCGAATATGCTTCTGCTTTGCAAGATAATTCCATGATACGTATTCATCATAGCAGTGTCTCACTTGTCTGGGTGACGATATCGGGTTTGTCTCCGTGCTCGTCGACTCGTCCATGAGCGACTCTAGATGTCATCAGATTTCAATCTCGGTACACGCATCCTATCCGGTTCATCTTTAGACGTGCTCAAAGCACAAATGCTGCGAAATGTTTGCGAACTGTTGCCCATTTCCCACATCACGAGCTGTAGTCCTGTCCTTTTGTCGTTGAAGAGGGTCTCACGATCTTAGTTCGCAAACTATCGATTTCATATTCATGCATGACTTTAGTGTCGTGATTCTTTACGTGCTAAGTAGTGTCTAAGACGCGTCACCAACGGCACATTTCCACAAACAGCCTTCACGAACTCAGACTGACAACGGAATGCCTTCACGATAAATACTGCCTGCACTTCCACACATTCAGAACTTTCTCATCATCGCAACAAACACTCTCATTAACATTCACTCACACTCTTTCATCAACTTTCATTCATTTCCATACCTTCACTCGTTTCATCAACACCAAACTCAATCAACATGAAGACCTCTATTGCCATCATTTCTGCTTCCGTGGCTTCTGTCATGGCCGGCCCCTTCCCCATCAGCACCAAGCAATGCAACGTTGTCCCCAGCGCTGCTGTCAACGGCAAAGTCCATCCTTACCATAACGGCAAGGCTGACACTGCAGTTGACTGCCAGACCGACTGTGCTTCTGATGATTCCTGCCAGAGCTTTGCTTTTGGTCTTATCAAGGGGGCTCACCAGCCCAGCTGCCTTCTTTTTGAGGTGTCTGCTGCCAAGGTGCCTGCTCGCAACGATGGTCTGCACGTCTTTGACAAGGAGTGTGCTGCTGATCGTGTGCCTACTTCGGCTCCTACCACTGCTCAGCCTTGGGGAACTGTTCCCAAGAAGGTCCTCGTGCGCCGAGCTACGCAGTGCAACTGTGCTGCTACTGGCTCTGCGGACAACAGTGTTCAGCCTTTCAAGACCACTACTGCGGCTACTGCAAAGGACTGCCAGGCTCTTGCTGAGGCTGACACTTCTTGCTTGAGCTTCCTCTATGGTCTCTCTGGTGACCCCAAGTCTCCTGTCTGCAAGCTCTACAAGGTCGCGGCCTCCAAGATCCCTGCTCGCAGCGACAGCCTCTTTATCTTTGACAAGGGATGCTCCTCCAAGCAGGTCCCCACCACCGCTCCTACCGAAGATGCTCCTCGTGGTCTTGTCTCTGTATCCGTCAAGGTCACCAAGGGTGACAACAAGAACGAGTATCAGGACACCAAGGCTAAGTCTTCCAAGAACGATGAGCACAAGGAAGTCGCAAAGGCCAAGAGTACCAAGGTCCAGATCTCTCAACCCAAGGCTACCAAGGTCAACAAGAGTGAGAAGAACAAGGTCCAGTATGCTGTACTTGAGGTCACTGAACATGCTGTGAGCCCCAAGCTCAAGTCTACCAAGACTTTGATTTCGAAGCCTAAGGCCACTAAGGTCGCCAAGGTTGAGAACGGAAAGGATCAGTACGCTCAGCCCACCAAGGTTTCCAACCCTAAGACCAAGGTAACCAAGATCGCTGAGGTTGAAAACAAGAACGAGACTCAGGACAACAAGGCCAAGGACACTGAGTCCAAGGGCACCAAGGCTGAGGATACCAAGGCCAAGGCTGAGGGCAAGAAGCAGGCCAAGGCTACCAAGGTCCAGGGCAAGCAGTATCAGGCCACCAAGATCGCCGAGATTGAGAGCAACAAGGGCAGCAAGGGTCAGGGTACCAACAACAACGACGCCAAGGTCGACAGCCCCAAGACTCTGGTTACCAAGGTTCGCAACAACGAGCAACAGGCAACCCAGGCTGCCAAGGCTGACGGCAAGAAGTCTGAGTGCAAGACTACCAAGACTTCCAATGCCCAGCCCAAGGTCACCCAGGCTTACTAGAAGTCATTTGGTATGGAAGAGCAATGGCTTGCCTGAGGTCATCTTTACATTGGTTCAACCATGTTTTCTTTTACCTACCAAGAACTATCGATTTGTTTCCCTTTGATACTTCGCACTTTGTCTCTCATGATTGGGATTACACCACGCCCAATCGAGTCAATCACCTTTCTTTCTTATCTATCTGTTTCATATTTTATATTTGTATCTCAATTCCATAGATTTGAATCATGTAGACTCTAATTAACATATATGCTCTTTTGATATCGCAACTGGGCATTCCGCACTACACCATTCAATTAAATGTGTTTCTATTTTATTTTGTTCCGTGATCTATAAGCCGGAGCCGCAGGGCTCTTAGTATGGTAATGATAGTCAATCAAGAATCCATCCGGATGAACAACTCTACATATCACATCACGATTTTGTTAATGACTGATGTTATGAACATCTTTTTTCGCTCGCTGATTAATGCATTCGCTCCTCGGGGTTTGCAGAAGAAGTACTGGCGCTTCAACTTCGGTGACGGCCTTCCTGACTGGGTGAAAGAGGATGGCGTTGGCAAATGTGTGTTCCTTGCGAAGCGGGAGGAAAATGACCTGGGAAATCTTGATTATGTGAGAATGACCAAGATGACAGAAACTCGGGTCGAGAACTATATGAATGAGCCTGACTTCAAAATACTACTTGCAGAGTGTGCGGCTGCTCTTAAGCTTTAGTCATCATCTCATGGCTACGAGAGACTCAATGCTGGAACTTGCCAATTATCGTACTTGAAGCTTGGAGGCCGGATTCGTCAGTGTTCAATTGCTTTTAACTCTATCTTGCCGAATTATTCAATGCACTCTCTATGGCAGTTCATTTCGTGGCGGAGATTGCTCATACAGTGATGATGGTCTTGTTTGAGGATCTCGTGATGGTTTCGAATTTCTCCGCAGCTGATATAGAGCGGTGGAAAGTGCATTGATGATCGCGATGTTCTAGACTATACGAATTGTTCCTGAAGGGTATTTTCGACACAAGCTATTAAGTCCAGACCCTTTATTTGTTGGTAAGGTCTGTGAGTACCCTGTATTGCGCTGTTCAATAGCGCACCAGGAGTGGAAATTCTCGTTTATTACCATGACATGATTGGACAGGAAGTCAATCTAGACACTGAGAACCCTGAAGCGAATTCAATACGCCCCATCTTTAAATCAATAGTGTTGAAAACATGTCAGCTCAGCAAGTCACGATGTGCAGGGGAGACTTCAGCTCATGTTATTTAATAACTTCTCCTATTGCTGTGTCTCTACTGTTCGTATTTTCCACCAACTCTCCTGCGGGCTAAGGATTATCTGAGTTTGCAAAGATGAAGTTCCTCAGTATCCTCAGCTTGGGCATGATTGCCACGGCTGTTGATGCAGCTTATCCCAACCCTGGCAATGGCCCCGCGGATGCTTGCTATACTGGTACGTTACCCCAACTGTCGACTTGATGGAATTTGCCAACAAAACGCTCCGCGTTAGCTGTTGCGAAGCCCAACAACAAGCAACGCACTAGCGACTGCAAGTCATTTCTTCTTACAACGGTAACTCCCAAGAAGTCGTAAGATACCTCAATTAATCTTGTTGCTATAAAGACTAATGAACAATTTATAGCACCATTTACAAGACAACTACAATCACCAGAAAGACCCCGACCGTTACCAAGTCAATCACTGTCACCAGCACCTTGTCCGCAATCGCCACCAGTATTAGTTCTGTCGTACAGACTGTCACGGACAACATCGTCGTTACGCGAACCGTCGATCATACCAAGACCGTGACAGAGCAGACAACAACGACAATCACAACCGATGTTGCCGATCCTGCCCCGACTGTTAAGCGCAAGCGCTCTGTATCTCGTATCCCAGAATACCTAGACAACCTGTGCACCAACTCTGCTCAGTACTCGTCGGCTTGCTCCCGCATTGGGGTCACAGCTAAGACAGTCAGCGGCCCTCGCGTTACTGTCGTTTCCAAGATTGTGCGCGTCAAGATCCCGCGCGCCACCACGGTCCGAACGACTGTCAGCACCACCTGGGTCACTCAGACAGTCAAGACCACCGTCGTCTTAAAGACTTACAGTACCGAAGAAGTCACCAAGACTGTCGACGTCGTCACTGACGATGTCACCGTTGCGACAAAGACCGTCACCGAAACCACTACAAAGACAGAAGCATCCAATCCGTTGGAAACAGTCAAATTGCTTGCAGTTGGTAGCAATGACCCTGTCCTACAGGGTATCGGCTTCTCGAACCTCGAGTCCAACCAAGGAAGTAGCAGCAGCTTTTACATGACCTTCACCTCTGTTCTTTCGAATCAGCAATACACTATACACAAGGTCACTGGTGAAGTCAAGGCGCTCAATGGACCAGGCAATGCAGCCGGCCAGTTTGGTTCATACAACTTCTCTCCCGGAAGTGGTAATCCCTATGGCCCTGCCATGATACAAGCTAAAGGTGGTGTCCCGCCCTTGGTTTGTAATATTGTAGCTGGATCAGGGTTTCGATATCTTCAGTGTAAGTTTGGTAGCAATCAGGTTGCCGAGTTTTGGACATGTCAACAGCGTTTGGTACTGGTCGCTCCCGGTTATAGCTACTCATCTTGTTTTATGGGTGGCCAAAGATATATTGGCTACAAGTTATCTTATATTCGAGTAGAGTCTGCACAGATCTTTCAATAGTTCAGATGTATTATAATAGATTTTACTTATACCTGAAATGAATTTGCATTGCGCGTAGCGAATATTCACACTTAGAACTCGGATCCGTCATTTAACTGTATCGCACTGCCAGAGACAGGGATTTAGTCATCTCTCAAATACTGCTGGTACTCGACAGGTAACTCTGGTGTCATTCATGGTGTTTCTGCAGGGACCGCGAGAGTTTCGTGCAGTAATTAAGTTTGCTGCACTACAATTCAGCGATAATTGCGTCGTGTTTCGATTGGCTCGCCGATCATGTCCCATAGAAATGTCGACCCAGGCTTGTCAGCCTAGCCGGTAAGTGACTCTTCGGTCAAGTGAGACGAGGCTGAGTTGAATCCTTCGCTCCACATTCCATTATTATTTAATGCTGACCGCGTCCATTTTGCTTGCAGATTGTTTTTGCAACAATAATACACCTCAATCGCAGAAAATGCCGAAAAACAGGCCATCGCAGCAAAAACGAAACGAGGCGAAACACGAAGAATGGGCTAAAGAACGGCGCGAAAGAGAGTTGCACGAGCACGAGACTGCTAAAGCAGTAGCAGACAATGACAAACTTGAATTTGGAGCCAAGATTGATGAACTGGCCAAGATTCGAAAATGGTTCTCCGGCGACACACCAATTCTAGACCAATACCTGGGCGGATCATTGACTCTTGCAGAGACAGTAGATACCATTGCGAAACCGATAGACGTATCATACTCGAGTGCTGATTTCGGCCGAAAATATTACGAGGAGGAGATGTGCGCTCGGACACAACGCGGGTTTCACAGTCCTGAGAAAGCAATTGAGCTTTGGGGACCCGAGGAGGATTATCCAGAACCTCGAGAAGAATGGGATCCATTAAAGTCCACTGAATCGCAACTATGGGTCCTATGGTTTTCGATTCTTCACGCAGCGAAACGTATTACCTTTACAGATGAAGCGCAACAACAGAAACTAGTTGATCTGGTCAAAGCCTTCAAAGAGCGTCCCAATCCACCGCCACCTGAACCAATGACGATCCCATTAAAAAGAAGTTGGATTTGGGAGTCTGGTACACTGTGGACGGATTTAACTGTTCTGGGTATCTCGGTTTCAGAGACCTTCAACGATGTGTGCGGTTGCGGAGCAGGTTGGCTTTGGCCAGAACAGCGGGCCTGCGAAAATCTTTACGCTTTCATGGCTAGACTCACCTCTGAAGGAATCAACCTCGCCAGAATCGGACTATCATGTGTCAATGCACTGGAGCAAACTCCCTTCCCAGGATACAGGACATTCCCCGCGCCGCCTATCAGCGAAGTACTCAGTTATGACGTGACTTGTGCGGCGCTTTGGACTATCATCGCTGGCAAGGAAGTCTATAGTGTATATTCAGACACTCGGGATGAAAGGGATATACAAGTGGTGGACAGAATTATCGGTTTGAGAGACAACAAGTTACCTTGGAAAAGGTCATTGAACAAGTACAAGGGACGGGCACGCTGGGAAACTGCACGGAAGGAATTTGCGCGACGACGGTTTGAAGAGGAATCAAGAAACGAGGAATTATCGGCAGAAGTTCGCGAGTTGGCAGCGAAGGCTGCGCAGGCGATGATTCCATTAATCTGGCTTCAAGGACAAAAGACTGATAAAGAATAGTTTGTGAGAAAAGGGCTCGTTTTTTATTCTTCACTGTGGCAGGTTTCCTTAAATTATTAAAATCTATATAAGATCAAACCACCCATGAGTAGCTTCCCATGACTATTGTAATCTCAAAGCAGGTTCCATAAATATCTCATCTTGTCTTATCGCCATGTAATAAAAAGCAAAGCTGAACGCAAGTGGCTTGCGTATCAAGCCCCGGTCTGACAGCATTTGATACACCGACATATCAATTGGCTCACAATATGAGGCCCTCTACGCTTTGACGCTGCATACTTCGTCATATTTGCTGACTGGGAATGCGAAATCTCGATTAGCATTCTCTGAAGCTGCCTTTCCCAACGAAGTAGCATTGTCTCAAACCTGCGTCCTGTAGCACGGACTCACCGAAGCTGATGTAGATCATTCAGATATCACTTTTTATAACCATCCGTGCACAATTCAGCCTCTGATAACAAGTTGCTTCCCATTAGATTGGAGACGGGATCTGCAAGGTTGTACCCGCAACTAGCCTGTAGTTGCATATTCGAGGCTGGCTAAGGTACAGCTCAGCTCCCCTCATCCTTGGTTTCGCCATGACAGTAATCCTGAAGGGGACAAGGCCAACTGCAGGAAGCAATAGTTTGAGGATAGTCTCAGTTGTGACGTCGCATCGTTAAAACTTTCGGAAGAAGGTCCTGGGACGGCAAGTGTATATCAAGAAGACTCCTCATCGCTTTCACTTTGCAATCAATTAGTCCCTCATCAATTCATCTTTACAATGGTTTATCAAGCAATCACAAGACATCCCAACGGGAAGCGCCTCCTTGCCCTCGATGGAGGTGGTGTCCGAGGAATCATGGGTCTCGTTATCCTCAAAGAGCTCATGCACCGTGTCCAAAAGCGCAAAAACCTCCCCACGATTCCCCGCCCATCCGATTATTTCGAACTTGCCGGCGGCACAAGTACTGGCGGTATCATGGGTATCATGCTCTTCCGACTACGTATGAGCGTAGACGACACCATCACAGAATATGACAGAATTGCCAAGAGCATCTTCAGTCCCAAGTTCTGGGGTTATGACATTAGCTGGCTGCCTGGTGCAAAAGGCATCAACAACAGCAAGGCCTTGGTTCAGGACAGTCGTTTCGACGCATTGTCTATGAGCAAAGCTATCGATGAGGTCGTGGAAAAGTATGGTCTTGATGACAATGATAAAAAGCTCAAGGGAAATGCCCCTCTTGTGCATGATGGAGGTGCGCGAATGTGAGTAGCACCGATCATAAACTACTCTCTAGATATTTCTAACGATATTAGGTTCTGTTGCACCACTGCTCAAAACAGAGCCGAGTCTATGTTGATGCGATCGTACAGAGACAGCACAATCTATTCCAAATCCAAGGTCAACGACGCTCTTCTCAAGCACGGCGACAAGCTCACTATTAGCATCGCTGCTCGTGCTACATCCGCCGCGCCGACCTTTTTTCCCGAAGTCAAGTTCCCCGAAGACAAGCCCGACCTTTTATTCTGGGATGGTGGTCTTCTGAACAACAACCCCATCGACCAACTCTGGTACTCACGTTTTGAGCTCGTTGACCCTTCAGAGCCCGCTCCTTCGATCTCTTGTGTTATCAGCTTGGGTACCGGCTACGTCAGTCCCGGCAAGGCTAAGCCATCATGGATTAAGGTCGTCGGCGTCGCATCAAAGGTCATGGACTTTGCGACCAACACCAATGCCAAGGGCAAGGACTTTTCACGACACATGAAGCATTTGAATGCAAGGGAGGAGCATAAGGATACAAAGTATATCCGTTTCAACCCTTATATGAAGGAGGAGATTGGCTTGGATGATTACACAAGAATGGAGGAATTGAAGGAACTTGCCAGGAAGACTATGGCTGATCCAAACGAGACGAACCAATACTGGATTGAGCAAGCTGTTGATGCTATTTGCGATACTAAGTAGCGAGAGTAGTATAACTAAGAGTGGCAATAAAGAACAGTTGCTCAAGCAAGCGAGAATGAGCCTCATATGTCCTGACTTGCCCAGTTTAGATACTACTGACCATCGGCGGGTTGTCAATGCTAAGCAAAGTTCCGCTGAGACAAAGATGACAACGTACAAAAAGGCATTCTTGCCGTAGCGATTTTCATCATGATCATCAGGTTGTCCAGCGGTGGTATGACGTATCCTTGTTGTCAGATCATCAGGGCCTTGTAGGGCCGATTCGGTTACCGGTTAAGTTGATTGTTTCTCGAGAGCAATAAGTCCTTGGCGGAAAGATGAAAGAGGAATTGATATGAAACACGATGTTAAGCTAAGCTAGGATGAACTTGGCAGGCCTCGATTGATTGACAACAGGAAGTTCTGTTCTCTCACAGTAGTCAATGGCTTCGTGCAAAGACCCCCCTGTCTCCTGCTTAAGCGGGATTAGGATATGCAAGATATCGTGTCTGTCATAAGTCAATTGACAGGTTCTGATCATGGTGGTTGCGGAGTATGATCTTCCGTCTCTGGATTTATCCGTAACTATACAGACTAGCCCGGGTTGCGGGGTAATACAACTATAATAACCTAGGGCTACTCGAAATGAAACAAACGAAATATTACAGTACCACTTTATTTATCCGTATGCAACGCTATTGATCGTTGGTCAATAAACGACATATACTTGGAACAATTGTCCAAGTTCCCAATGGAACAGATGCGGGGTCCTTTTGCGGACGACCTGCCTCCGGAAATCTCACGGTATTTAATATCGGTACTTGAAACTCGCCTCACTTGAAGCTATAGCGATGACAGGCATGGAGTATATAACGAGCATCAGTATCTGTCAAAGAAGAGAAGGACAAGCACAGACTCCACTTCAATCATCAGAAACAGAGTATCCACCATGCTTGACTTTCTCTCCCCGCGAAAGCTGTTGACCCAGCTCACCCTGGGCGCCGGCCTCGTTGCGGCTCAGCTCCAGACTATCAGCAACTTCGGACCAACCTATGACACCCGTCTGGTTATGCAGGCCTATGTCCCGAGTAACCTTCCCGCCAACCCAGCAGTGATGGTCGCTGTAAGTAACAACAATGATCACGGTATACTAAGCACCAAGTTAACACAGAACTCAGCTCCACGCTTGTGGTGGTACTGGACCTGGCTATTTCCAGCAGACCAAGTACAAGTCTCTCGCCGACTCCCGTGGCGTCATTCTCATCTTCCCATCTTCGCCCAAGGACTCTAACTGCTGGGATGTCGCCAGCACCAAGACCCTCAAGCACGGTGGCCAGGGCGACAGCCAGGTCATTGTCAGCATGGTTGACTATGCCATCAACACGTGGAAGGCCGATCGCAACAAGGTTTTCGTCACTGGTACCAGCTCCGGATGTATGATGACTAATGTCCTCGCCGCGACATACCCCGACCGCTTCGCTGCTGCCACCTGCTACTCGGGCGTTGCCGCCGGATGCATGGCCGGATCACCTGGATCCAGCCCTATCAGCTCTGACCGTAAATGCTCTGACGGAAAGATCGTCAAGTCAGGACAAGAGTGGGCCAACCAGGTCAAGGCTATGTACCCTGGCTACAGCGGCTCTTACCCTCGATTCAAGACCTGGCACGGTACCGCCGACTATCTGGTTACTTATCAGAACTTGCAGGAGCAGATCAAGGAGTGGTCTACACTTCATGGCGTTTCTCTTGCCAGCAGCCAGCAGAACACTCCTCAGCCTAACTACACCACCATGATCTACGGAGACGGAACTAAGTTTGTCGCTGTTTCTGCTGCTGGAGTTGGACATGTTGTACCTACCCACGAAGACGACGACTTTAAGTGGTTCCGTCTTACTTAAGTGGATGTTACCGAAGGACTAGCAAAAGGGGATAGTTTGAGGGGACACGAGTTATGACGGCCTATTTGATGATATGAGAATGATACTTGAGAAGCACAGCTTGTTGATGTAAATTACCAAACAATATAACCTTCTTTCGATTCTGGCAGCGGAATGCCTTCCTATGAACTAAATTCCTGAATCATCCTGAAATACTTCTGCGTTCCAATGATTGCTCTTATTTCCAAACCAATCATTCCATTTCTCGCAAACTCTCTCCACTTCCTTCATCCTATCATTATTCATCATCCACTTGAGTCTTTCCTGCTGTTCAAGGATTTGAATGGCTAGACCACTTGACGCATGCCACGCGATGTGACAATGGAACAACCATGATCCTGGGTTATCCGCCTTAAACGCGACAACGAGATAGCCGCCTGCTGGAATGAGCGCCACGTCACGTCGTGGCGGGTTGTCCCATTTGAGCTTAACCTTTCCTGTGTCAAGGTCGGTAAAATTGGTTCCTTGGGCCAGTAGTGCAAAGTCATGGCCGTGGAGGTGAAGCTGCAATATGTTCAGTAGTGGTTCTGTAATAACATCAGGTTTACTTACTGGATGAGCCACTGGCGCAAATACTCTATCAGGTTTGTTGACCAGCGGGGCTGGGGGTGCAGTGATGGCAATGTAGACCCATTCATCCTTCTTTGAGTCTGGAACTACAAGATCGACAGCATAGTTGGGGTCCCAAGTATCATTATTGAGATTGAGAATGGTGGGGTTGGAAAAGTTAAGCCACAGTGGGTTTTCGCCAAACGCCCACCATTGGAAACCGTCGCCCTTTTCTGGTCTGTCTTTGTACTTCTTGAGACCAATGTCGAACTGGGCTTTTTCGTCTATTTCTGGTTAGACAACCTCTTCTCTCTTTCCAAGATCAATAATACTCACAGTCCAACTCGACGGGCTTGACCTTCCAAGGAAAGATTGGCTTCAGCATAGTATAATTCTCGTCACGACATGCTGTGACGTAAGGAGTACGGAATGTTGTGGGCACCAAGGTACTAGAAGCGTTGTATCGAAGAATACCTTGTCGCTCGTCAGGCTCATTACCAGCCTCAAAAGCCTTGCATCCATCTGCGCCTACTGTGCGGATCCAATAGTTTCCGTCAGGCGAGGCAGGGAGGACACTAGTGTTGGTTGGAGTTGCATCGAGTACAATGTGGTAGCGTTGGCCTATTCGTAGTCAGCCTCGTTGAGTCTTGAACCTAACTCGCGTCACTTACCAATTCCAATCACAATGTGATTTACTTCGTATGGGTGGATGGGGACAAAGTCTGTGGACATGACGGTGAAGTTGTGGTTGTCGATGCTGAAAATCCATGTTGTGTCTACTGAGGTGTTAATAACGCGAAGGATGTACCTTTTGCCCTGTAAATTGTTAGTATTCGTCTTGGGATGCGTTGTGGACGACGCTCACCTTGGTAACTGTCATGTTGAATCGTTCACGTGGGAAGCTGCCCGCGAAATTACCTGCAACAGTATTAGTCGTGACAAAAGTCAATAATGGCACATGATACATACCAACGCCGTTGATAAGAACGCCATTCATCATGGGTCTGGTCGGACTGTTCGGCACAAGTTCTCTCTGCCAACTCTGAAATGCACTTCGATGACTCCAATCAGTAATGAGAATCGGATCTCTGCCCTCATCCCAATTCGCACTAGAAGGTCCATAAATGGTAATTGGTCCAGCTAGTCCATCCGCATACTGCAGCGAGTAGTGGCTGTGATACCAAGACGTTCCATACTGCACCGCGCGGAAGGTATATGTGAAGCTATCGCCAGGTGCAATGGGACATTGGGTGACGCCATTCACACCGTCCATCTCGAATGACTCTAGTTGGCGAAGGCCATGCCAGTGGATAGTCGTGCCATTGTAAGCGAGATTGTTGTGGACGGTTACCTTGATGATGTCGCCCCAGCATGCCTGGATCCAAGGGCCGGGGTATTGGTTGTTAAAGACTTTACCGTATGGATTATTGACACCATCGCCATTGATGTCTTGGTTGGTCACGTTGAGAGTGTACTGATATGATCAGTCAGGTAGATCTTACAGTGAAAAGGTAGTTTACATACCTGCCTCACGACACCCTCGGGCCAGAAGTTCTCATAGTCAGTGTTTATATCGAATACCTGATCATATGGACCCTTGAGCCAGCAAGAGCGGTCGTCTGCCGATGTACACTTCTCCCAGCCTTTGAGCTCAGGGTACTTGCACTGGAACTCGACGCCATCCTTATCGGGACCGTTGGGAGCTGGGAAACGGGGGTAGGGGATCTTGCCGCCCGGTGAATTGTGCGTGAAGGTCAACACATCTTGGTGGGGGCCTTTATCAGGGAGAGTTGGAGAGTGGAAGACGGCGACGAAGGAGAATACGAACGCCTTGCAGGCATCGGCAATCCACATCCTTATGATATGAAGAGATCAAGGTCTAATAATAGTAAAGTAGTAATAAATGGCCAAGATTGAATGTCAAGACAAGTCTTGAACCAAGTTTAGAGACGCAAAATTATCAATGGATGAGGACAGGGGCAGAATTCTTTATTAATCCATCGCCTCCATCTCACCTCTTCTCTCCTACGCATGTTCTCTCATTATCGTCCATCAATACAGGTGACGCGCCACATTCAGCCGTTGTCTTACAGTTCATCGAATCAGACAAATCACACTTCACAATCACATATTATCGTGAACTATCGGATTTCTCAACCCAGTAGGTTGTCCTGAAATCAGCCTGCCATGTCCACGAGCTGCATGCAGATAACTTGCAGCGTATGAGAACTCCTGGTCTCGGAGCGGGGGTTACGCCACACATTCTTAGTTCCGAGCTGAAATTCCTTGGCTCAAGCCACAAGGTTTCAGGTAGCCGTTGTTGGTTATGTATGACGATATCGTTTGTGATCGTTGAGAAGTCCTAGAGTTCATGGCTTAACTTTAGACCTTCCGACGTGCCGTGCCGCTGTAAGCTATTGTGGGCTGAAGTTTGCATTCTTGACCGGTTCTCAGCCAGCCATGACATCAGCCCCGGGATTGCAAGTACCTTGTCAGTCATGATATTGAAATCACGTGATGATAGTATAAAGCCAAGTGAGAGAACTGAGGAAACAAAGGTGTCAAGACACGGGATAGATGATAACAGTATTATGACATGGTTACCTCTTAATTGATGATATTAGTTGTCAGGTTTTATTACTAGACTATGCAACATTGCCACAAAGATCATGACTGGTGAATGTCAATATTTTTGCGACGTCGTGTAACATTGATGATATTGTTACTCCTGTTTCAGCCATCCATCGTCGAGGACCATAAGTCTCAGAGTCACCACCTAACTTGTTACCCTTTGATGAATATTTCAGCAATAGATATCATGTAGAGAGTCTTCCATATCCATGATCACAGCTATCAGTTCTTGTTGGTAACTCCTCGTCATCACAACTATAGGGTATATCAACCCATGTCGATACGAGGCCCACCATCCCTTCAGCCAAGACAACCCAACCCTTGTCGTCCAGCTCCCAGCCAAGTCTTATTCCCACTTTCATCTCCTCTCATCCTTATCCTTATCGATAGTTTCGTATCGCCGATTAACCAATCCTTTGTCGTCACAAGACGGCTTCTCCCAGATCCGGACACACCATCGTCTCAACCTCCACATATTATGCTTAATTCCTCCTGGACGATGTAACATAATCTCGTAACCCCCATCTTGGCATGTTTCCATCTGCAACTCAACTGAAACGAGTTCATCTTTTTTCTGAAAATCTGCCATAATAATTAATGTCTCCAGACTCTCGGATGTTTTTTCTCTGTCTTCCATCCTCAACTCACTCTTTCGTTATCGCCCTGGTGGCGTGATTTTGTTTCTTTGCGTATTATTTCCCTTCTTATTGCCCTGGTGGCTATTCCCGTTAAACTTAAATCTTTTTTGTTTTATCTTGTCATTTTAAGTTTCGATTGATTCAATAACTAATAATATGTCGCGCGCTTCGTGTCCCGTTTCTGGCTCCATTGGAGCTTCATGTCCTGCTTCTAGGTCTTCGCGAGGGAGTCGCAGTCACAGTCGAAGTCAAAGCCAGAGACGAGGATGTGCCTTTTCAGGCGCAAGTCAACCCGGTGACCTCCATGCCGCCTTTGATGTATGTATTGTATTCACCCTCTCCAACTCAAACAATTACTAACTAAACACCAAGATTCCTCGAGGCGTCGATCCTGACGACTGGCTTCGAACAAGGTCCCTAACACCAACTCCACCATTGATCTTCATTGACTAACTCAGCCCAGAGAGCGAAAGTCCATCAACGAACTCCTCTACAAATCCTTCCCATCCCGCGAGACTCTCGACCGTGCCAAAACCCAACCCGAACTCGACGCCCTAAACGCAAGCGATCAATCCATTCTCGCCACAGCCCTCGGTGCACCAGGCCGTCAAGTCCTCCGTCGCGCCGAAGAGATTGGACCCCTCACTGGCTGGCGTGACGGCTACCTAAGCGTTGAGCACGGCTTTTGCCCACCCGATTACGAAGAGCCCATCGCCGCTCTCGCCAGATCTCCCGGACGTATCTGGTCTGACCTATGTGAGCGTATGCCAGGATGTTGCGCACGAGGTCGCGTCAGAGAGGCCGTCGCAAAACTGCCTCTTGTCGAAGGCACAGACGACAACATTCCCGACGATGCGCTTTGGGGAGCTGTTGTTGCGCTTGGCATGCTGTGCTCTATCTACCGATTTGAGGACAAGCATGATGGTAAGGATGGTGTCGCTGTCACTTCTGGTACATCGACGAGACCTACTTGTGAGATGGGTGACGAGTTGTGTGAAGAACTTCAAGGTATCCCCATGTGCATTGCACTTCCTTACTACCAGATCTCACGACGCATGGGCCGTACCCTACCTCATCTATCGTTCCCCGATCAAGCATCCTACAACCTCAAGATCCGCGACACAAAATCGACATATCCGTATCTGGCACGCTTCGACAATACGGATCTTCGATGGCCCATGTTCGGTGAGCGCGCAGAAGTTGCCTTTCTCAAAGGATGCGCCGATACATCGGGTGAGTCTACCCTCCCTAGTTCCATCTATTCACAGCTAACATCAATCGCAGCTTCATTCCAGCACGGTCCTGATGCCATTGCCGCTTGTCAAGAGCACGTCATGACTGGCAATGTTGAAGGTCTCCTGCACGAGATGATCCGTCTCAAGGAAATTCTTGAACGAATGCCCAATGCGTTCCACAGCATCTCACCAAACCCCAACGCTGGTGACAATTATGTTTCTGCCGACAAATGGGTTCGCTGGGGCTTGTTCTCTGCGCCTCTATCCAAGCGTTGCCCCGCTGCTTCAGGCTTGCAGTTTCCACCCTATCTCATGATGGATGCATTCCTCGGTCGCAAGACGTGAGTATCCCACCCCTCTCTATATATAATATCTGATGCTGATGCATGATAGACACAACTCCTTCCTCGGTGCTGAAGCTCTCCACCTCCGCGCTTGGCTCCCATCCAACCACCGTGCCTTCATCGCCGCCATCCAATATCACTACTCAATCCCTCAATTCGTCCAACAGTCCAACGACCCACGCCTCAAAGGTGTCCTCGAAGGCATCGTGGAAGCATACACCGGTGAACGTGGCTTCATGGGCGTACACAGGTACAAGGTCTTTGGCATTCTCGAGGTTGCTGCAAAGACAGGCCGTACCGCTACCAACGGACTTTCTGGAGCTTCAGACGCTAACAGACCATGGGAAGAGACCCACCGACAATTCTCCGACGCTATGAAAGAGCGTTTGGAACCTTTTCGAGGCAAGCTTGACTTGGAGCCGCATTCGATGAGAGGTACCTTTGAGGAGTGCAGGTACATGGGCCGAGTAGCTGGCGTGAGCTCTGTCGACAAGGATGCCAAGAGAGGGACTGCTATGGTTACCATCGACATTCGAGATACAGGCATCACCTTTTCACCTGGTGATAGAATGGCAGTCATGCCGCTCAATTCCTGGGAGGAAGTTGCAAAGATGGTTGCAGCTTTAGGTCTTGACCATCACCTCCGAGCTTCTGTTTACACCACCGGGACATGGTCGCGCTTCGCTCAGCATCTCTCTTCTATCACCCGCACTCCCAACCGTCTCAATGTCCTTGACGTCCTCCGCCGAGGTCACCTTGCACCCATCACCAAGGATCTCGCCGTCAAGGTCCACGAACTCCTCCACGCTTCCTCAAGCACCGTCTTACAAGTCCTAGCTACAGACGAGTGGCCTGTTCGTGGCTCACTTGGTGATCTCCTACAGAGAGCCATCGTCGACACGCCGAGTCACATATGGGACAAGGCCTTCAGTCTCGATGATCTGGACTGGCTCACTGAACTTGTCACTCTGGAGGTCCCAAGAACATACTCCATCTCGAGCTACAGCAATGAGCTTCTGCCGAGCACAGTTGACCTCACAATCTCTCGCTCCGAGTATGATCTTTGCTCCATGTTCGATCAGGGGGAGAGTGTTGTTAGAGCTGGTGTGTCTAGTGGCTTCTTCAACCCTGATCCTTCTGCAGGCGTGGACAGCGCGATTTTGGCCGACGATGTTCTTGTCGGCGTCTCACGACCTGTGTCATTCCAGCTTCCCATCGATGACATGGCTCCTTGCGCATACTTCGCAGGCGGTAGTGGAATCGCCCCATTTCGCAGCTTTTGGCAACACCGACTTGCGACATCCGGACTCTCTGGCGGTCGTAACCTTCTCTACCTTGGAGTTCAATCTCGCGATAAGTTCTCGTACGAATCGGAACTGCGCAAGCTTGTCAACATTGGCTTTATGGAAGTTCACCTTGCTCTCTCCCGGGACTCGAACGGGTTGGTGTACGACGATGTGCTACGCGATCTGGTGGACAAGGAGATTCCCCCGCGATACATCGACACTTTGATCATTGAGCAGGGAAGTACTGTCTGTGATATGGTCATGTCGAAGAAGCAAGGTGGTTTGGGTGGATACATGTATGTCTGCGGGTCTGTCTCCGTGTTTGACTCTGTCATGAGTGGTATTCGCAAGGCGATCTACACTTATCGCACTGCGACTATGGAGACGGTGGATAAGATCATCAACAAGGCCTTCGCTGAGCGCCGATTCATGTTGGACGTGTTCATGTCTCCACGAGCACTACCCGTCAACCTCCCCACCATCTCCCAATCCAGTCTGGCGTTGCATACTGGCCATCGCAAGGGAGGCCGTATGTGGATCGCTGTACACGGCAGCGTGTACGATGTTACGGACTTTTGTCCAATGCATCCTGGTGGTACACTCATCATCAAGTCCAACGCTGGAGTAGACTGCACCAAGTCATTCGACAACCTCGCGCACACCAACAATCCCGAGGTATCCAGTCTTCTGACGCGTTACTTCATCGGTCATCTGTCGCCCAAGCCAGACTACCGCGACAAGGATGTTTCGACACTGCACGATCTCTGGTCGGCGTATCTACGAACTACTGTCGAGACTCTTGTTGCTCATCAATTCGAGATGAATGATATTATGGGAGACACTCTCGATGCACCTTCAAAGGATGATCCCAACGGTATCACCAACATCTGGCAGCGGGAGGATCTTCCCAACATCATCGCCATCCGTACCTTTTACGGCTATCAGAGTCGTCTCTTGCAGGGCGGATTCGCTGCGTTGTTTGGCCCCAAGCTGGAGGAGCTCGTCCTGCGACTCTCATTTGTCTTTGCCAGCGCTGGAGGTCCTGGCGCTGCCTACAAGCTCCCCGATATCCTTGGAGTCATTGCTCGTGCAAAGACAAGCTCAGATGCAGCACTCATCACCAAGGAGATTAGCTCCCTTGGTGACTTCATTTGCGACCCGACAGCTCAACTCCGCTTCCAGGAGCGAGGCGTGTTTAGCTACACAGCCAAGTGCGTCCAACTCGACATTGAGCTTCTCGAAGATCTGAGACAGGAGGCTTGCAACGGCATGGATGCCTTTGACAACATCGCGTCCATGCTAGATCGTTCCGATCCCGATGCGACGCCTTTAGCTGCGCTTACTACATTATTGCTACGCACACTTGAGAAGATGGCTCATCGATTGGCCATGTTCTACGCCCAGCTTGCGCGTCTTTCGGTGTACCAGCCCGAACTGGAGCACAACCCTGCACGCACACGATGGGCATTCGTCAAGAAATGCATTCGCGACGGAACTTTCTTCGTTCTTACAAGGGAAGTTAGTACCGAGACGATGCTAGAGCAGAGCGATTTCTACAACGCATCTCAGAAGACACACTTTGATGAGGTAGTTGAACAGATCAACCATCGTATCAGCATGGCGGTGGAGGAAGAGCAACCAGAGCCTGAACCGACCAGTGTCAATGCGGTGCATCAAGAGCGCGGCAACAATTTGAGCAACACGACGACTGTGGATTCAACAGCAGAGCGACTCAACGTGGGCGCAGTATCGAGCATGTCCTCTTTTATCCAGAAGAACAAGACTGCAATCCGTCGTTTGAGTAATATGCCGAACGCATATCAATTGCAGAACCTTCAATCAGCTCTGGCATTTGACCCGAACCAGATGCTAAGTGCGCGAATGATGATGATGTCAGGCTACGCATCGACTCCCAGTGTATCATCGCGCACTTCATCACCATCCTCTCGAAGAACATCTGTAAGTCTCGGAGCATCGAGCGCTACTAGTTCAATGCCGTATTCGTCGGGAGGGGAATCACTCTTGAAGATGGAGGGATTGAACAAGCGATCGCGCACACAGAGTGTCGCTTCTTCGTCGAGACAGAGCATGAGTTTGGCGTCGTCCGTAGCAGAGAGGAGAAGTTTGAGTGTTTCTAGTTTGCGCATGTCGAGAAACATGAGCATGAATGGGATTGCAGGCGTGAATGCTTCAAGGGGGAGAAGTGAGGAGTCGGTTTCGGGACAAGGGCAGGGGACTATGAGGGAAGGGTCTGCTAGTAAGCTTTTAGCTTTGAAGTTGGGGGCTTTGGCGGAACAGAGGAGGAGCTTCTATTAGGGAAGTAGTATAATACTGGGGTTAATAGACAAAGGCAATAAATTGTGTCCGATGGAAGATGTATTTGCAGCTAAGTGTGTTCAAAGTCTGTGAAACGCTCGTCGCATTTGCCCGTGGCGATAAATGGTGTCAAACGGTACAACTCGATTTGGTTGAATTCCGAATTACTCTCGCTTCTGCTATAAATAGGTCAAGTTGTACAATTTGTCATGGAAATCGCTGTATGACAGATCATACAAAATGGTCGATATGCAGGTAGCGTGTTACGCAAAAGCCCCCATTTCCGCACATTGAACAGCATGCCTGGACACTACTTCGGATAACTGGCTCCACGATAATCGAGTTATGAACACATCACAACGCCTCTTCCAGACTATTGACTTCCCG
This sequence comes from Fusarium pseudograminearum CS3096, assembly GCF_000303195.2. NCBI lineage: Eukaryota > Fungi > Ascomycota > Sordariomycetes > Hypocreales > Nectriaceae > Fusarium > Fusarium pseudograminearum. The sequence goes on along the minus strand of NC_031953.1, from coordinate 7,460,144 downwards.
TGCGCACGGTGTCTCGGACCAGCTGTACTACACATGCCTTAGTAGCACTTGTGGCCAATGAAACGGCCACTGGACTCATTCCCAGCAGATCATCTATGGCGATCTGCACAAGCGGCCGGCTGAAAAACTGCATGTCTCATTGTATCCGTCATCTTGCACTCCCTTGCTGCCTCGGCGACTTTCTGAATCATGAGGCTTGCCCTGGCGAATTCTTGCTCATCCCCTTATTCAGGGAGATATATTGTGGCCACGGCGACAAGCCTTCCACACCTCACACAGACCGTTTTCCATTTTCCCAACACGCCGGGCCACAGTAATCGTCCCTTCCACCCTAAACTCACTATACGCTCGGTACAATGAGGGTCCCAGCAACAGCACGAAATGCCACAGGCCACAGGCCTATGGGCAAATGGTCTCCTTACCAGCGACCTAAAATTCAGCGATGGGTAGCTAGAAAGGTCAACGAAGCGAATCAGAGAAACCTACCTCTTGATCCAAGCCTTGTTGCCTTTCAGCAGCTCGTCAACAGCAATCCAACCTGGAAAGCCCTGGCTGATCCAATGTTTACCCAATCGTCTAAATACTACGACCCAACGGGCGAACCGGCTATTCGAAGCTTTGAAGAGTTTCTAACTGTCGTCAACGTCTTGATCAAATCCTCACCACCGTTCTATGTGAAAGAGACACCAGAAGCAGCTAATGAGATGCTCGGACTTCCTATCAATGCTGTAATGGACTGGCCTATGGGTACCATGGCTGGTCACGAGTTTTGGCTAACACCCGAGATCAATGCCTCTTTCAAAGATGTACTCAATACTTGGGGTTCATTCTTAAGCTCGCATGCGTCAAGGGATAGCTTGAAGGGTTGGCTTTCTCAAGAAGCACTGATGAAGATTGAGGAGGCAGCGAATTGTGGCAAGAAGGGTCCAACATTTGATGAGATCTTTGTCTGTGATCCAACCGCGCCTTATTATGGCTACGCAAGTTGGGATGATTTCTTCACGAGAAAGTTCCGAGATGGAATCCGTCCCGTCGAATGCCCCGACGATGCCCCTCCAACGTTGAATTGTCCTGACCCAACACTGGTCATAGGGAATGCATGCGAGTCAGCCCCATTGCAATTAGCTGAGAATGTCAAGCTACAAGACACATTCTGGCTCAAGTCCCAGCCCTACTCCCTCGACAGGATGATGAACAACAACCCATTGGCATCTCGATTCGTCGGCGGCACAGTCTACCAGGCATTCCTAAGCTCCAAGAGCTACCACCGCTGGCACGCACCCGTCAGTGGCAGTGTTGTCGGCATTGAGCAAGTTCCTGGTACATACTACAGCGAGAATTACTTCGAAGGCCTAGCTGGAAACTGGAGAGCTGCGGACCCTGCTGCGCCTAATAACTCCCAGCCCTATCTCAGCGCTGTAGCCACGCGCGCTATAATCTGGATCCAGGCGAAGAACCCCACGATAGGTCTGATGGCTATTGTGTTTATTGGTATGGCTGAGGTTTCGGCTTGCGAGTTTACGGTGTCGGTGGGTGATATTGTGGCAAAGGGCCAAGACATTGGTATGTTTCATTTTGGTGGTAGTACTCATTGCTTGGTATTTCGGAAAGGCGTCAAGCTTAGGTTTTGCAATGAGCCACCTTGGAACATGGCTACAGAGCAGAATAACCGTGTGAACAGTTCTCTTGCTATAGCGAGCGCATGCGACTAAATAGTCAGGATTCAGATGACTGTTCTCACATAAATACCTCTTTATTATTGCCAGCTTTCACGTTGTCTTCTAGACTTAGATATAAGAAACGTTTATTTGACATTGTACACCAGTAGTGTGAGGGTTCTAGCGCTCACTAAATCTACCTGGAATAATCTAGCTCGTCCGGAAGTGGGAAATCATCTGTCTCTTTGAGAAGATAACGTTTGATCTCATCCAGCGGCCACTTAAAGTCCAAAGCACCTGTGCCTCGAAAGTCGGACCCCTTGGGGTATGTTATATCCACCTTTTCCAGATTCTTAAACCCACGTATAGTGTGCAATGCATCATGGATGCTACCTTGCAGAAGCCACGGAGACTGCAACCTTAATTCACGAACGGCCGGGCAACTTTTGCTGACCAAGCCTCTCAGCTCATCCATAGTCATGGGTTGATACAGTAGCCATAGAGTTTCTAGTCGTGTCCAAGACATGTCCAAAGGCAGAATCTCACTCAGAGAGACTGTTGGCGGTGCGTTGCTTCTGGGGTACTCAACAAAGTATATGTCCAGAAACTCAAGCTTTGGCGCGCTGAAGAACGGCTTTGTGATGGAGCACAGAGATAACATCTCATCCCTGGGGTTCTCCTGAAGGCCGTAAGGGCGAGAGAAGAAGTCGAACTGAAAAATTAAACTCAAAGCTTGAGAAACCAACCGCTTCATGTTTTCTTGTTGTGTTGTTGACATTGCCAACACTCGCATATTAGGCGGTGGCTTCACTGAGATTCTGATTGACTTGGGCCTGACGCCTTTCGCACCGAGCTGGGAGCATAACTCTCCAAGCATCTCGAGAGGAGGAGATGTCGAGAGATCAGCTGTGCCATCATGGCGACGGCTCCCCCCGGTATGGAAAGAGCCGCACCAACCAGACTGGCGAATGGCGCTGTCAAAATGTTGCAATGTTGTTCGATCGTACCCAGTGTCGGAAAAGTCCTCGGGGTGCATTTGATTATCTCCGAGCTTAGTTTGTGTTGATTCTCTCATGATCATTTTTGTCCCGTGGGTATCGTCCAAGTTGAGTGTTGTGAGGCTTGGGAGAGAAGACAATCCATTTACCAGGCGACCGATATGTGCATTGTCCTTTCTCAGGCTATCCTGGTCCTCGAATCTAGCCTTGTAAATGTCGTATGCCTTGAGGAACAAAATCTGGATTGGCGTCGGTGTCGTCTGGATGTCTTCGCCTCTGGCCAATTGCTGGACGTCAGGGTTGCCACCCCAAGCAATATCTCCCAACCATCGAAACAACTCGTCTGTCACATTGTACTTCCGTTTGTACAGTCTCGATCGTTCCATGGTTTCCCAGTGTCGTAAAACTCTTGATTGCGCTTCCATCATGTATAGCTGTTTGTCGCGGGCCAGTTCGACTTCGTAGTATGATAACAGGATGTTGACTCTCTGTACACCTTTGCTGAATACGGGATGGGTGCAGATAGACTCGAAACGTGCGAAGGAGTCCGAGGTAAGACAGACAGAAATCTTGGTGATGAGAAACTTCGAGGCGACATCTCTGAAGCGTCGCGATACCAAGCGACTGTTTTCAATTCCTTCTTTTCCATACTTGGAATCGTCACGTAAGCAAGAGAAGATCCTTGTCAACAGCTCGACGGGGATCGTATTGATGTTTGCGGTTGGAGACATGGTTGAGGATGCTTTGATAGGGAGAGGGATGGCAGAGGGTAAGACGGCAGGAGGGGATTATTCGTTCTAAATTATTTTTATTCAGTTTAAATGTCAGATGTTAAGCTGATGCCTTGTTATAGTGGATAGATCACGTCACAGCATCGCAGTAGGATCGAGGCTGCTTTGAACATGTTCCAATAAGACAGCTCAACCCCGCTTCCGATCGCGATGTCCCTTGTAATTCGGGGCTGTGCAAGGCCTTTTGGGTGGCCGGTGACTACCCCAATGTGGCTGTGAAAACGGCAAGGATCATCAACAGGCGCTATCTAATTATTCCCACAGCTCTGCAAGCATTCAACGTGATTGGGATGTCTCTACCCGCGATGTGTCTTTCTCCTTCTGGCTTCTCCCTCGTATGTATCTTTGCATAAAACTCTGTATTGAGAGCTTCTTCATGATCAAAGTCGGTGAGATGAACAATCGACTTGACTTCCAGATGACTCTGGCAATTCCCGCATTTTTCAACATCCCAACGACTGAGGACTGCCTTGGTGTGGAGAAGACGATCAGGCATCCCGTCGCCAGTCTTGGCCCAGATGGATACGATGAAGGAACCAGGGATCTTGGCGCGATTGATCCCACTGATTTTCAACTTTGGAGCATCTACGAATCTTTGGGCTGGGGTCATAAGGTTCAGATGTAGGCCCGGCTCAGTATAAGTGTATCCTAACCTGGAGATGTCGACGACATCCTAGATGAGTTAGCTTCAGCTCGAATATTGAATTGCTGTACGTACATTTGATGTCATGTCACGCTTCTTGCCAGTATCTTTATCGTTGATAATGAAAGGCGCAAGCGGGAAGTCCATGGTAAAATTCGCAGTTGCTTTACCACGCTTGATGAGCTGAGTCCCGGGGTAACCCTTCATTATTTCCAGACTTTCTTTCTTGTTGTGTCGATCTTGCCACCTCCAGAATATGTAGTCAATAAAACAGTGATGGAAGAAAAAGAGAGGGTCAAAGGCCGCCGTATCATTCTCTCCCATATCACCGTTCGCAAACTGATAAACATTGTGGTTTTTGTCGCCTGGGACATCAAAACCCCCAACTGCAAGGTGAACAGCGTTGTGTGGTTGCTCGATGGGTACAATAGGTGAAACTGTTGGCTTGCCTCTATTCTCCTCATTGTACTTCTCGGCCGACGTGGTATTGGAGAACACCGTATAGTTGGGAGCTTCAAGACAGTTGACGTAATTATCTTTTTCGCCAGACGAAATCCATTTCTCTTCGTGGTTCTGGAATTTCTGGAGATACAGCCAGCGAATGACATTTTGATTGAGTATCTTGGTCACCTCGTCTGTTTCCTTGTCATCCAATGCTGCGTTGTGGAGTCTGGTTCTGTCCACAAATTGGTCACTGACCAGACCGGAGTATGGGTATCGGACTGTTTGATATCCTTCTGGCTTGGTGTCTTTGCGGGTTTTCTTATCCTCTGTATCTACAATGCCTTTTGCAAGTTTGTAGGAACGAAGAGGATTCGGGATCGAGGTTCCGTCTTGAAATTTGTATTCTTTATCAGTAAAGAGATGGGGAATACCCTCCTCTTTAGTCTCGTTAGAAGCCTCGTCCCAGTATGGAAGAGCTAGGTCTTCACAGCCAGGCGCAGTTCGCAAAGCTTCTTCTAGTCGACAGAGGTAGGCACGATGCCATGTCGGAAAGAGAACGACACCATGATAACAATATTGAGGTTCTGGCAGACCATGATAGCCGGCGATAGTGAAATATGAGTTATTATCATCGGGTGGCAGTTCCATAATATGCTTAAAGGCGCGAACAACATTATCGCGTTCTTGGTCGGAGAGCCTGCGAACATCTTTTCGCACCCTGATTTCAGACATGGTAGATTAAAGTAAATTGTTTATGACAATAATGGAAAAAGGTGTACTGAAGGATTGATATGGGGAAGAGAGGAGAAGATAAGATGTGACGTCAAATGTCAAAGCGGGATGCGGCGATACCAAGATAATCTGATGGGTGGAAAGTTTATTCCAAATCTACTACCCTTTATCTAATAGCACTAGATCGGCGGCGTAAGAATTTAGACAGGTAAATCTTGTTTGCAACGCTTTGAACTTGGCTGAATCGGATCGACATACCGCACGCCTAAAGTACGTAGAATGTCTCACAACAGATCGTCAAATCTGGCCAACACGGTACCTGGGATTACGAAATGGGGACGCCATAGCTTCTATTGGCCAATTGGCATTGTCGATCGACGATGATATCCTCATTTCGTAGACAGAGAGGCTGGCTGGACTAGTGTCTTTGTGGCGTTAGTGTATGAGCGGGCAGCTGAACGCAATTGTCCCCCCACGTAGCTCAACTTTATTCGTCAGAAATCATGAATTCGAGTCGAGACATCCAACCTCCAAGTGTCTCATCTGCCTCTTTTACTCTTCTGATATCCAGCCCGCTTCTTAAAGTCGGTTGGGGATCTTTGATGAGAGATGGAAAAAGACTGACATTCAGCTTCTGACCTATCCTCACAACTCGCAACCGCACAAACAATCTGCGTGTACTCTTAGCGATCCTATGACAATCATCTTGTGAGTCTTGGTCTCGATCGTCACTCCATCTGAAGCATAACATTCGTGCTCTTCATCAATGATATCTCCTCGTTGTTCAAAAACAGATTCCCAATGATGTCGTGCTTGTGGCGACCCTTCTGCCAAGGCAAGGCCGTACATGGTGAGCAGCATCTTGGAAGCTAGCGTTTCAATTGACTCGGTTCGATCAACCCATGAACTGTCAAGTTCTCGATCTGTAACAACTTCCAAGCTGTGACCTGCCCAGTTGCCCGCCCAGATGGGCCAGAACTTGTCGTCCAATGGTCCGTATGTTGGATCGTGCAGTGTGTCGTCTATTCCCTCTTCAGTCATGCCAACATACCCTTCAAGTTGTTCCCATGACCATGTAGTCTGATTACCATCTCCCCGCCAGCAGATCAACCAGAATAGGAGCATGTCTAGCGTGAGCCAACTGTTACCGACATGAGATACTGTCACTTCGCCCTCAGTTGTCACAATGCTCTCCATCCGTATATACTCATTGTTGGTCAAGTTACGCAGCATCCACTTGCTTCCTTTCTCGATTGCCATTTTTGGAATAGCTGATCGCATACTTTCGTGAAGGCGGGTAGGGATATTCGCCTTTGAAATCATCTTTTCGAAAGACTGGACGTAGAGGTCATCGTAAGGGAAGGGCGCCTGGTGAGATTGTAGCACGATGTCGTTGAACCAGGCAGTCGATCGAGTTACTGTACGTCTCTGACCGTACAGTCTAGGGGCAACCACTTCCTCTTCCGTCTCTTCTGTAACTAAATTTGGGTACATATCGTAGAGGCATTGCGGGAGGGATTTGAGGTATGAGCTTGCATAAATAACTGGAGTTCCAGCTAAAGAGTAGGCATTTCTCCATCTCAGATACCCATTCTGTGCCCAATTGATAGCAAATGCCCAGAGTGACTGTGAGCATAAACTCAAAGCGATGAATCCATCGGGCTCTGAAACCTCGAAGATCAATCCTAGAATCTCAGGTGGGAGTCTCTCTAATCGACTTTGGCCTCGCAGATTGTGCGGCATAGTTGATGATGACTGGATTTTGATTCCACCCAACGAGTTGCAAAACAGTTTGAAGGCATCAAAGCTTCGGTATTCAGTACAGAAGTAGGATGGCTTCATACGAGAGGATTGAACACGAAAGTATGGCTTGGCCGTTCGGTCTCTCTTTTTCGGTGCAAGAAGAGCCCACCATTCGAATCCATCAAGGTTGGATGTTTTGCACTCGGAATTGTTGGGAAACCCATAGTCGGCGTCTTGTCTATGTGTCATCGCTTGAAAGTGAAGTAATTAATGGAATGACAAGTGAATTGTGGTGCAAGATGAGGTTGAGGTGTTGATATACCCACAAAGAGGCGGTGCAGGGGGCTGTGCTTATGGTTTGCCTGTCAGCATCTGCGGGACCTCGTTGGTTTTGAACATAATGTCATGATAGCATACCATTTTCAGTTGCATAAATCGAGTTATGTAAATGCCTCCATCGAAGTGGGGAGAGGTGAAACGGTCACAAAACACATATCCGACCTTGGTACTCTCACTGAGCTATCGATAAGACTTTCGCTAAGAGCTTTACCAAGGGTATCGGTAGAATCTTATCGGGTACCATTTAGACCTTACGGGAAATCACAGAGTTAGACCAGGTTAATATTTGACAGCACGGAAACAAGCCACAAACGGTTGGAAGCCGCGTTTAGTTACCTATCCGTTGAAAGAAGTACTTACAATAATTACAGAACTCCCCACTGAGCTTGGTTATTCCATGAAAACCCCTGCTGGGTTTTATCAGGGAATCAATAGTGCTATTCTATAATGTCTAGCGTGGTGCGACAGTCAATAGTCTTTCAATGCATGGTAGGCCTTTGAGTTCTTGGCATAGCGTATTCGAGTTTAAGATTAAATATTGAAGGGATCAAAGACATGCTACAGTCAAGACAGCCTTTGCTTCTACAATATCGCTTTTCTTGTCACTCCTTTGGGTTTCTCGTTATTATACACACCTCCCTCAGTCACTCGTTAACATGGTTTAACTCAACATCATCGCGGGGTCTCTCAGCTTTTTCTCTCTTGGGGTTAGCGCTAGGCCATGCCATCCTAGTGTCACGATAACTGCCCTCGCTATTTCCGAGACAACCGCCACGACTGACCTCACCACAACGGTTCAAACCCAAATAACTGCCTCTACCGCGACAACCATCTCCGTCCCGAAAGTAAAGCCAGCCTGCAATATCGAGAGTCCACAGACTGGGGCCAGCGGCGGTTCTTTCCAGGTCTACTGCGACCACTACATGACCGGAACAAGAGCAGTCGCCGACTACAAGGTCATTACATTTTCCGAATGCCTTAATTATTGCGACCAGACACCTGGTTGTCAGGGTGTCCACCATCTTAAAAATATGACAAACATTTGCACTCCCTGGGCTTTGATTGGTACGGTTGGTGGCACGTTGGGTGATGAGAAGATATGCTTGTGGCGATACGTTTTGTACCTACCGATTCTTGATGGGCGGTTGGGGCTTGGTGGTCAAATGGCGGACTTTTATTCGTGAAGCTTTGTGCCTTGATTGAACGGATTCCTACTGTCCTAGATGACAGGAGCAATGCAAGAGATGTATACCCAAGGGCATGTATATAGGCACACTGCGAACACGGGTGACCTTGGTGGACAACTGATCACGGCTACAAATGTCTTATTTACAGTATATAATCTTTATTTACATCAGATGTCGCATAGACATTGCACAACTGACCTGTCATGACGTGAACATCACTTCTGGGTGATCTTCGGCTTGTTTCTGAATTAATATAATAATTAAAGTGATAATTATTATGAGCCTAACTTGATCTTCCCTCAATCGTCAAGCTTGGTCTCTACCCTTCTGGATTGCCTTCAATGTACTAGCATTGCATGAACCCTCGGTTGTCTTTACTTCTGCACACTATGTGCTGGTCTGCTTCTCTGTCACCACTGGGATGTCAGGCTTCTTCTCATCCTCGGCAACCTCTAGAGGATCTTCCGTGTTATCGCCCATTCCATCACCATGCTTCTTCATTGTCTTTCGATCAACCTATAAAATGTCAGTCATTGATTTCTCACATATCGCAAATAATTACTTACGTAGACAACGAGCCACATGTAGCAAAACATAACACCACAGCCACCGAGAAGAGCAATAGAGCCCTTCTTCCAGTAAGGCGCATCAGCAGCACTGTAGAAAATAATACCCCAGAAGGTCCACATCGACATGGAACCAATATTCATGCAGTAAAGCGTAATACTTCGCAAAGCATCATCACCTGTTCGTTGCAGAATGATGTTCGCCCAGCCGAAAATGAGCGGGTTCACCATGTAGGCAGAACCAGCAAGATAAAAGGCAAACATGGTTGCACCCATAGACAGATTCTTGACAAGAAGCATGGATCCCACGACGATCTGGAGGATAACGCAGGCAATGGCCATTGGTACTCGCTGGCCGGTAGCGTCCATGTACCATGCGGCGACCATATTTGCCAAGATGCCAACGGCTTGGACACCGAGAGGGTACGTGTTGATCTGGGTCTGGGAGAACTTGTCGTTGTAGTACTTGAGCCAGAGAAGGAAGCTATTCTGGAAAGGGAAACCTTCGGTGCTGGCGCAGACGGGAGACCAGAAGAAAAGAATCCAGCTGATATCTCTGTTAGTGCCTATCAATGGGTAAAAACAAACACAAAGCAACTTACAACATGGGTGTGAAGAAAACTCTCTTGAGAAGTGACATGGGCATAATGTTATGGCCTCCCTCGGCGATTCTAGGCACTCTAGAAAGTGCAAGCTTTCGTTCCGACTCGGACAAATAGCTGGCGCTGGTGTTCTCAGGAGTATCAGGGAAATAGAGGAAGCCAAAGACAGCAATGGGAAGAGTAATGATTCCATCTAGAAATGTTAGCTCAGCGCTTCCGAGATCAAATACTCTCTTACTTACCAATGATGAAAACCCACTGCCAACCCTGCAGTCCAGCCATTCCTCTCATGCCCTTGTGGATAGCCGTCATCATCACACCAGCAAACATGGTACCAATCTGACCAGATACACCAAAAAGAGCAGTTCGCTTCTGGATTTCCTCAGGCTTGTACCATGCTCCAATGATGTACATGGCGCCAGAGTATGTGCTCGCTTCGGCGAGACCAAGGAAGAACCTGATGACAAGGAGTTGGGTGACGTTGGTGACAGCAGCACTCAGCATCTGTTTATGCATGAGCTTGAGATATTAAATGAGAAATCGATCATCTTACAGTCATAGCGGCCCAAAAGACAACCATCGAGGGAAGCCAAATACGAGGCTTGACCTTTTGGATGATGATACCGTTGGGCAGCTGGCCGATGGCCATTCTAAGACGAGTTAGAGTCATTGCCATTGATCGCTACAAGATCCATACCCAGCGGTTGTGAGAGAAAGAACATTGTTGTAATCGTGGCCACTCATGTTGAGCGACTCGCGAAGACCAGCAACCTGACACGTTAGTCAAACACCGTCGACGGAAATTGTGTCAACATACATAGGCATTTGCAAAGGCGGAACGATCTAAATAGCTGATTAATTATCAAGTCATATGTTGTGAGTCAAGGGCGACTTACCAAGGAAGTTGAAAAAGTAACTGAAACAACAGTACGTCTAAGATTGTCAGCGCATGAATGAATCCCTCTCATATGGATGACGGACAAGAATGAAGAAATCTGCGACAAAGTTAGTGCTTCCCACCAAAACAGGTGTTCGATCAACATACCTAATTTCCTGACGAGCTTCCTCTCCTCCTTTGATGTAGCCTCCCCACCGAGAAAGAACTCTGCATCAATTAGTCTTCGTCTGTCTATTATTCAAGTGTCTACTTACGGCGCGCGCTGGCAGCGAATCCGACTTTGGCACCCATCTTGAAAATGTCGTGATTACACGTGTGGATGCAAGAACCAATTCTCAAGTTATCAATCAGGACATGCCAAGTTTATCAATCACCCCCAACTCAGATAAGATTATCAGATCCATAGGAAAAGGTTTTCCGCTCTAGCTTAAAATAGCCTAGCATTATACAGAAACTACCGGGCCCAGGACGGCGCACTTCCTGAAGCAGAATAGCAGTGGACCCTTAGACAAAAGACCGTAAAGCGTTGCAGCCGAGTGGGATTTAAGCTACGAATTAAGATTTATTATGCCGTAAGAGTATTGATGGATCGGCCGACTTGGTTCCTTTATTGGGTCCGTGAGGGGCTATACCAGACGCTCGGTTCCAAGCGATGCAGGTTTTCGGTTAGGGGGTCGGACTGTTTCCCGTGAGGGATTAAATGGCATGGAGATTTTTACGAGGAGGGCAGTGATCCCGGGTGCTTGCCGGGGTTGGATGTTGCATTGAGGGTTATCAGATGGAGATGTGGATGGGATGGCCGAATTTAGATGGAATGTCGAAGCGAGATTGGGCATAAGATATCAGCTTATTGCTGTTCTGGATTTCTCGGCTTGAACTGGACGGAGATTCCGTGCAGCGGATATAACACGCTATCTTGACAATACAATCCCGATGCTTGCAACAACTCTTTCAGGTGTCATCAAAAAAGCCCAGACTCCTTTTTAAACTCCTCAAGCCAAGCCATGTTATCAGCCGGCGTTTGGTTCCAGACATCATGGCTACCATTAGTATGTCAGTGAGGATACGACAAGGAGAACCGATGTTCACACACCTGTCATACATGATCCATCGCGCTTGGTATTGCAGCTCTTCGTCTGTTGGGACGTGACTTGTTGGGTTCAAGGGCGATATCGTACGTGCGACATATCGGGTGAGATCTCGCGTGAGGCCCCTGTACATGTTTCCATCGTTGAGCGAAACCACCTTTTGATTGGAAGAGGCGGGACTGAAACCGAGTGTAGGGTGACCAAGGGTATTGCGATCTGCTTCTTCAGATAATATCTGCTGCAGGATATCCAGGTCCAGTGGAGTTGCGTCCCGATTCTCTGTCTCTCTGCCATCTACTTGCAGATTGATCTCAGTCTCAACGATTGGCAATCCGGTCCGCAGCCTGAACGGCACCAACCACTTTGTCGAACCGTTGATCAAAGCAATGAGAAGATTTGTAAATATGGGCGAAGCATCGCTCATATGACTGACAATAGAACATGCCTCCCTCTGCAACTCATCATCGTCAATCTCAAGATTCAACGTCTTCAGCATATCAACATGCCGTCTCAGAAAATCCTCAAGGTTGCACTTGTCGAAAATGTCTTTCTTGCTGTGTATCCTTAACTCAGTAAATCGTGATCTCGCCGCGCTTTTCAGTGGCGCCATGCGAGCTTTGGCAGTAATGTGTTCTGTGCCCATTATTAGGTCGCGCAGCCAGGAGGATGCCGCTTGTGGGGTCGAGGAGGACATTTCGGCGCCGAAGATGACGGAGCATGCTTCAGTGTGGAGGGTTTCATCGCTTGGTATGTTGTGGTTTGTATCGACGTAATTGGAGTAGAAGTAGTCGAGTTCTAACTGGAGAAGTTCAAAGGCACTGGTAGAGCTGTAAGGTGCGCCTTGTGATGTCGTGAAAGGCAGAGGAGAATTGCGCTCGTAGTCAATAAGGTCTGCGACCGAATTAGCGGTAATCATCTGAAGGACATGGAGCACCTACACGGAGGCATAGAATTCTCGACCATGTCAAGCGTGGGCGCATCAAACCCCCAATTTCCCTTCCAATCAGCTATCGTCATACCCTCGTTAAAATGTTCAGCCAAGTGTCTTGCCCTCTCCGACCAAGTCGTCATGTTGATATCGCAAAAGCCACACCGTGAACGGATATCTTGGTGCTTCACTTTCCAATCTTCCATCGGCCACTTTCTGAATTCTGATCCGTGGACAAGTCGAAGGTGCTGTCTCAGGTGGTCTTTTCTGTAAAATGTCCGTTCACTTTTCTCTCTGTTATGGCAAAGATGGTGATTATGCGTCTCGAAATGAGTGTCCTCGGGGCTTACAGCACCACAGTAGACGCAGACTTTTTCGGACCTTTCGTTGAGGATTGTGGGACCAGCAGGTGTGCAAACCCATTGCTCAAGCGACAGGTGTTGTGTTTTTTCGTGACGTGTCCAGTTGCGCTTCAGTTTGAAGGATTCTGTGCAAAAAGTGCATTGGAAACGATGACATTCTTGTGAGAGCTGCATGGTACCATATCCTCTGCCATGTCGCCGAGCACGTCTTCGTTTTTTATTGACATTCCGAGTTGATCGTATAGACCCATCGAATCTATGTCCGTTTGAGCTCCGACTGGAGTCAGATGTCTCGGCGCTTGTGGCCCAGCTTCCAGTCACAGAAGGTGCATTCCTGGTCTGTACGTGGCTTCCTCCCGCCGGAGGATGCGACACGCCGGTAACGGCCCTGGCAATAGCATCCAAACCCAAAGGTTCATCCTCTGGCGGTGAGCTTCTCCATCTCTCAAATGGAGTTTGTTGAATTGTAGGCGTCGGAGGTCTCGGGAGTGGGATGTCTCTCGGACTTGCTTCTGATGATGCAGAGCTGTAGTCTAATGTGTCTGGTCGTTGGAACTTCTTTCTTCGACGAGCGTTAGCAAACCAGTTCAAAACTTGTTGTTTGCTGAGACCTGTTTGTCTGGTGAGAGACTCGACTTCGGCGACAGTGGGATATGGATGATGCATATGAGCTGATAGCCATTTGTTGAGGATGCGGACGGAGATTAGAGAGAGGCGTTTCCCCGGTCTTGGGGGTATGGCATCGTTAAATGACTCATAGGTATCTGTAGCATGGCTCTGATCGACTTCATCTGGAGGCGGGGTTGTGTTTAATTGCTGAGGATCGAAGCTGTTGTTAATTGGAGTTGTGTTCCATAAATCTGATGGATTAACAGTCTCTGTGTCCTCAGGCCAATAAGGGACATGGCCCAGATCACTATAATCCTGAGAACTCATCGTGGCGAATAAGTCATTGGAGCTGGGAATGTTGTGATGAAGTCAGATTGAGAAGGTAAAGAAAGGTTCACTATTGACCCTTTGCCATGTCATACAGCCAATGATGTCATGGCTCATTGAGCTACACCAAACTTGATCAGGCCTAGCAAGCGAGGAATTAAAGTCTATCTTATCCAAATAAACTCAACCGTTTTTGTCTTCCCACTGAAGACTGTCCAGAAGTACATAGCCAGTGCTGTCTCAACTGCAATCCAGGCGAACAGAACAACAGTCATTGAAGCCATCACGGGTACAAAAATGACAAACACACCAACTTTATCAGCAACGATGCCTGAACCCAGACGCCCAACCAAGTTGGCGGCGTTAAACACCAGAAAAAGATTCAATGAATCTTGATAAGAAAATGGCGGCGTGATGCATGATCGAGAAAATTCGACCACGTAGAACATGGAGATGTATAATCCCAGGAGTGACTAACACGGCGAGTTAGTAAGGTTTATCACACTTTTTGAAATGTGTCACCTGCCGTGAATATTGCAAGAGCATAATTATTAAATCGAGAGTCTCGAAATGCCGACCAATCAATCCAGTCAGGGCTATTGCTGCCTTGAGTTCTCGGTCGCAGGCAAATATTGGCAAAGGCCAATGTGACAAACTGGATCAAGGGCAATGACTCTCATTGTCCAAGCAAAACCTAACGGACGTATTAACTGGCGCATGATGCCAGAATAGACGAGACCGCCGGTACAAGAGCCGCACATCGCCACACCAATAGCCAAGCCACGTCGCTCAGGTACTGAGAAACGACTGCTAGCATTGGACAAGACATGAGACCGTTGCCTAGCCCGACGCCAACGCCGAGTCTGGGGAACATAACTCAAAACTCTGATCCAAACAAGGAGGCAAATATGCCAAAAACCATGGCCAGAGATCCTACTAGAAAGATGACCCGGAAGTACCCGATATCTGTCAAGCGACCGGAAAATATGCCCAAAAAAAAGTAAAAAAAGATTTGCATCGATCCAATCCACGAGACTGTAGAGGCGGGCTCGTCGAATTCTTGGATAAAGTGGCTTTGCAATGCACCAAAGGAGTTGGTGAAGCCGGACGTGTTCATCACGACAAAGTGCGCAGATAGAACAACTTGACAGTTAGATAGCACTTGATAGAATGAGGATAAACATGATCTTACTCAGTATACTCGTCTGCCAGCTTGTTACTGCTTGTAAATGGGAAGTCTGTTCATCTGCCCTATGACTACTTGCGAGGTCGATTTGGGTTTGGGCTTTGGCGTTGTGTGGCGGCGTCTGACCCGACTTCTTTTCGCAATTGTCCAATCGAAGCATATTGATTCAGATTGATGCAAAGGCTAATTAAAGTGTTTTAAGTACTTTAGATGAGACAGTGAATTATTTTCTTTGGGTGAGTCCAGCTCGAATATAAAGGATTTTGAACTGACCATGATGAAAACGAGGTGACCACAGGGTGCAACACCTTGCTCGTTAAAGATGATTTAACATGATCTAGTGCAAGACCAACGTTACTTGCTAGTGTTAGTGGCATATTCTACGCGTCGAGTCATTACATAAGAACCATAAAGTCACAATGTTCCCACCTGATATGTTTAGCAAGGTACAGGATGTTGTGGGTTACATGAGTGTATGAGGCTGAAAACTTAGATACATGAGAGGGACTGGACGCGTTGTAAAGAACCTTGATGGATCGGATGAACGAAGGTCTGGATCTCCAACACAGGGAGTACGACATACCATGGGTATACACTTCAGTAGATGATGGCACCAGAAGCTGATACGCTGAGCAATGGGTTTGCAGTGAAAGAAATTTGGTATTATCGCGAACTAGAACTAAAAATGCATTAATCAACGCACCCAAACTCCTGCAATGCATCATGCAAGATCTTCTATTTTGCGAAGGATTTCTTCCCTCCTGTGTTCTAGACTAGTCCAAAGGGTATCTTGCGCTACATTTCAGTGTTCTCGGTGCGGCTCATAATGCACACAAGCATCGTCGCACCTCAGCTTCTAATATATATGTGTATAGTAGATTCCAAGGCATGTGCAATGCTTCATCGCTTTTCTATTCCGTTTCAACTTTTTCCCGCTTTTCTTTTCTTCCACTTTTTGTACTTTCGCTAGCCAACGACTAGCCGAAAGTTTGCTTCCTAGATCCCAACATTGAAATAATTGACCCCTTGTTGCAAAAACAGTTGACTTGGTGACCTAAAAGGAAGAGGCCTAGAAGGACGAGATGAAGGAAGAAGAAGAAGTGAGTGGTGATGGCAGTGGTGATGGTGGTGGTGATGGTAGTGGTGATCAGTAGTGGTGATCAGTAGTGGTGATCGGTAGTGGTGATCGGTAGTGGTGATCGGTAGTGGTGATCAGTAGTGGTGATGGATAGTGGCGGTCCCGTGTGAGCATTAGAGTCACAATGCTCGAAAAAGTGTAATTGAAGATGGAAACCTTATCGTCAGGGATAATTAGAGGCGACTGGCGGATGGTCGAAAGGTACGTAGACGAAGGAAGACGAAAAGGTGAGAGAAGAAGAGGAGAGGAAAGTTGAAGGAAGAAGAAGAAGAGTATTTGCCTTGTTTATGCCAACTTCGTCGGCATTAACCTGTGCTTCTTCTCTTTTCCACCTTTTCCCTCTTCTTTTCTTCCACTCATCATACCTTCGCTAGACAACGACAAGTCGAAAGTTTGCTTCCCAAATCTCAACATCAAAACGATCAACCCTTTGTTGCGAAAGCAGTTGAGACACATCCTCAGCATCCTCCATAAGCTCAAAGGAAGACCGCGCACCTTCGGTTTCTGCGTAGAAAGGTGGAACCAGTACGAAGAGCTTCAGTCTCTGCTCATCCTTGACGTAGCAGAGCTCAATCGATACCCCTTGAATCCCTGTAAACAGATTGAAGATCTTGTTGCGTATGCCAGTGATGTCGGCGCATTTGTGAAAGGGTCCCAAGAGGAAGGCTTGGAGATTGCTGAGATCACCGTTCCAAGGCTTGGTTTGACGGTCGGACTGGGCAAGGAGCTTTGCGTAGATTCTTCCCTTGTCTACGTCGACGTTTCTTGGCTGAACCATTTTAGGGTGTCTGATTCGGTATTTCCAGATGGGTCCGTCCCTTATCTCAGCTTTCTTCTTGGCATCCTCCTCTTTGATGTCCAATTCGCTAGAGATCTCGTTGATGTGATGTGTTTCCCTCATTCCCTCCACCTGCTTTGGGCTCAGCACCAGTTGTTTATGTGGATCGCCAGGTATACTTGTCTCTTCTTCTTCTTCGCACGGCGTCGTAGCAACGGTCGGGGTTAGATCATTTCTGTTGCTAGAATCTTCCAAGTTAGCGAGATTGCTACCTTTCGAGTTTATTATCTTCATATCATACCTGGAAGCATCGAGTGCGCAATCACCCGGTCTTGTGAGGGCATTGGAGTCATAATGCTCAAAAAGTGTAATTGAAGATGGAAACCCTATCCCTCGGAGTGCGCAATCAGCACTCTGTGGCGGTTCTGCTACCATGGCCTCGAGCTTCTTTCTAGCATCGATCTCGTTCGCTGATTCACGCTTCAACCTTGGTCTGCAGTTTAGTTTCCGTTTACTCCTGCGGTGTTGAAGACGTGATACTGACTGCGAACCGGAAGACTCACCATCAGTCTCAACTTCGAGGCGAGCGTCGTTGTGAGAAACATTAGCCTGACCCTCTTGTTTCTGGCCAAGTAATTTCTTCATTGCTAGAACAACAAAGTCCACTTTATCGTTGATTGTCTCCAGTTCTGTTTGACAGGCTCTTGCGGACACCTCCCAGGGAACAGAATCGACTTGATCCTTCTTTTTGCCAGAAGAGGACTCGTCAATGTCTTGCGCCCCATCACCAACGATCTGTTCCCATCGCTCTTGTTCCTCAGCGTCAGGGGTCAAAGGGCCCGCATCCCAGTCCGACATACCACTGTCTTCGGCCTCATCTATCAAGGACGGCTCGTAAGAGTAGTCATGATTAGAGGCGCCAGACTGGAGATGGTAGGGAGGGGGTTGAGGGATGTAGCCCAAGTGGTACGGTGGGGCAGGGAAGGGGTTTTGACTAGCGGGTTGATTAGCAGCCACGGCCCTCTGGTGGTGATCCCAGTTTACAGGCCCAAACATCTGTGATGGGTCAGGTGTGAGGCATCGACCATCTGTATGGCCTCCCGTTCCCGGATGTACCTTGCCACAGCTAATACCTCCCTGACATAGGGGTAGACAGCCGAAATCGTCAGCCCAATGTGTTCCAATTGGTTGGAACCCGTATGGGGTTGGGATGTTCTTCGATCCCCGTTGAGGGGTCTCGTTCCATCCTTGCGTGTGCATTGTTTTGAAAAGATAATGATGCTGACGCATAGCTGGGTGTTGGTTGGCCTTGGAAGAAGAAAAGAAAGAGAAGGGATATGAGATGGGTTCTGGGAAAGGGAGCTTTTTTTATATTATGATAGAAAGTATAATCTGGTTATTTCTGTTGGAAAGTTTAGAATTAAATTAGGAGGCGTCTCTTGGTTGAGGCAAGAGAAGTTGAATACGGGATTTCTCGGACAATAAGCAGTCTGTTATACTGGGCCAGGTCTTGGTGATCGCGTCTTGTGACAGATCATGTGATTTAATTCATGGCCCGCGAAATCATCCTGGACTATACTCCGTGGAGAGTCGCATTTGTTTATCTTATATGTTCTGGTAGAAGAAGAAGAAGAAGTGGGTTGTTGAGCAGGTATTGCTTTTCTATTGTGTTGGAATGATGCCATATTTTGTGTCGTGATGCAGCGCAGCCAAAGGTATGTTTTTCTTATCGCAGAGATCAAACATTCATATTTTGCTTATTGTTGTGCTAACCACCACAAAAACACTTGATTGTTGCCTGTCTGATAAAACTTAGCGGGTGCGTGCTGCCTATTTAGAGTCGCTCTGATCCCCTACTTTTTGTGTTTATTAAAAGCTACAGTGACGTGTCCTTTCACTTCACTGGGTCAATGAACAAACCTTACGACTCTCCTCCCAGATGTTGAACTTTAAAACAAATATATAAAGGGTATCCAAGTCCAATTCTACATCTACATTATTTCCAACTTCATGCCAACGCGATTCCAGTAAGATCTCCCAGCTCTGCAAACAAGACAGTTTTGGTCTTTGTCTTTAGATCAACCGCATAAACACCACCAGACAAGTCTGTTACATATGCTTTAGATACCGTCTTATCCAATGTAAGTCCGATTGTCTCGTGCAGTCTCTTGGCCAGAATCTCTCGGTCTGACGCATCAGCCTTGGGAGTTCCGCCCACAAAGGCGCGGTTGAGGGAGTTGCCCTTTGGTGGATCGCCTCGGTCTGTCCAGTATAGTGTCTGTGTCTCCTCGTCGATCTCAAGGTCGATGGGTTCGGGTAGGTTGATGAATAAAACTTGGACTTCCGTTGGGTTGTTGATCTTGGCGCGGAAGATGCGACCTTGGCTTCCCTTGGGCAGGCCTTTTTGGGACCAGTAAAAGTAGCAATTTGTCTCGTCGACTGTGATGCCTACACACCATCGAGACATATCCTTCTTATCTTCGGCTGTTGACCCAGTGGAGACAAGGACCTCGATATCAGACCCATCAAGGTTGCAGCGCATGACCTTCATGCCCTCTCTGTCACACCAATACAGCTTTCTACTCTTTTTTGCAATAGTAAGCTGCTTTGGAGTATGGACGCCAATTGATCCTGACGCAACAATGGTTGTTCTCTCAGAACCGTTTAGCCACGATCGTTCAATAGAGCCATCGTTAGACTTGAAGGTAGGACCCATGTTTGTCCAATACATGAAGCCATTATTTTGGTCGATAGCGATGCCATCGGGCATGGTGGACATGTTGTCGAAAACTGTGTAAAGGTCGGATCCATCAGTGTTGCATGACAGAATGCGACCCTTGGGATGGGGGAAGTTGGAGAGGTCTGTATCGAGGATGTACAGACGAGGAAGACTTAGAGAGCCCATGATAATGGATGTAATGTGGTTGGTGGTGGAAGTATAGAGTTTGGTGGCTGTAAGTAATTTTCAAAGTTCAATACGACTTCTTGGTAAACTGACAGAAGAGGGGATGATATTTACACAATTCACATTTGAAGCGACTACTGGACCTATATTTAGTATGACCAAACATGGCAAATTTCCAGAATCTTTCATCATAGCGTCTTTCGGAGAAGAAGTGGATGACGCTAAAGTCGTGCTTCGTGCAAACCTCGTCCTCCGAGAGATCCGATGCAATTAGAGCTAGTTCCACTGCGGAACACATGACGTAATCACGATCGACCAAATTTTTGATCGAGATGCAGGGTAAACTGGCTGATCATGACAGGTTTTATTTAATTATTTTAAACTGTAGGCCGGAGCCCTGGTCTTCTCTACTCATAATTCTCAAGAAAGGATCGATTTAGATTCAAAACTGAAAATAATAAAATAAGTTTTTCCTAATGACTAACTTTCTCAATAAAAAAAAACACATATGTGATAGAAGAAACGTCCGCTGGGCTGTATGCACAGTAGTTTAGGCGCCTTGCCACTGCGAAGTCGAATGAGAGTTTTCAGTCACCCGATAATTTTCTAGTGGCTTGAACAAATCAAACAGCTTTACTTCCATTTGACTTTAAGTCTAAATGACACAGAACTGATTGATAAGGGAGGATCTGGAGGCATACTTTACTCAGCAAGTTAATATTGTCAAGTATTGTAGAAGATTACAGTACTGAGGTATGACATTTGAGTCACGCGGTATAATAAAATGACCACGTAGGCAAAAGTAAGGCAATGGTGAAAGCAGAACTACTTCATAATTAAATTCAATAAAAATATTATAATTTAGTAAAATTAATCTAGGTGTTATCTGCCTTCAATAATAAAATCTCTTCAAATCATATGTCCTTCACACCCTTGGCATACCCATCCCAGTCTTTCCTAACATTCAACAGTCTAACAAGTTCCTCATCTCTCTGCTTGACCAAATCCCCATACCCTCTCTCGTCGATCGCGGTTCTCGTTCCCTCAATCCACTTGGTCTTTAAACTATCATCAACGACCGGGTTCTCTGGTGCATACCACGTCTGCAGAGGCCCCAGCAAGTGATCCGCAAAATGTTCGATTCCACCCTCTCCACCGCCAAGATGGAATAGAGTGTTGGGTCCCATGACGCCCCAGCGTAGACCAGGCCCGTAGGATACAGCGTCGTCGATGTCTTGTACGTCGCAGACGTCTTGTTGTAGGATGTGGAAGACTTCTCGCATGACGGCTGCTTGGATACGGTTGGCGACATGACCGGGAACCTCTCTCTTTAAGTGAATGGGTTGTTTGCCCATGTCTTCGTAGAATTTCATGGTACGTTGAATAATATCTGATGAGGTTTGGTTGCCGCCGACAACTTCCACGAGAGGGATGAGATGGGGTGGGTTGAACGGGTGTCCAACAACACATCGTTCCGGTGACGCAGCAGTAGTCATACCCTCTTGAATAGAAGAGCAAGTCAAACCGCTAGAACTTGTCGCGATAATGACTTGACTTGGAAGCATCTCTCCCATATCCTGAAAGAGCTTTCTCTTAAAGTCGATTCGTTCAGGGCCGTTTTCTTGTACGAAATCGGCATTTTGTAAAGCCTCGCTCAAGGTGGTTGTAAAGACGACATCTTCAGGCTTGGCGTTGTTATTCTTGACCAAGCCGATTGATGAGAGTACAGGAAGAGCGTCGCGGATAAAGTTGCGGAGATATGTCTCTGAGGCAGGGTTGATGTCAAAGGCCTGGACTTTGAGGCCTTGGGCGAGGAAGAGTGCTGACCATGAAGCGCCGATTGCGCCGCAACCAATAATGGCGACAGTATTGATCGACATTGTGATAATAGTGATAGTGAGATATGATGAACAAGACTTGACAAGACTGTCTTGATCCCGGATGTAATGCTATTTATCTAATCTCTGGATATGGCAATCAAAATCCCATCACCTTTTCCTATCTCGCCCTCTCTTAATTCCGCATATTCCCACATCGCGCTTTCGGCATTTAGCAATCTCATCTTCGTCATGCGTCGGTAGTTCAGACAACCAAGGGGAACGCGATGACATCGGCTGGCCCCAAAGTACATCGGATCGGCATCCGAAGTCTAAACCAAGTTTTCCACGTGGAGGCAAAAAGACTTCGTTCCTGATCAAATCACATCTCTTCAACTTGCATCGTTTTCCAGAAAAATTCTATTACTAGCGTCTCCACTCTGACGTTGAGATGTGCAGGAATTGTTTCCGCGGTTGAGCCTCATGTTGCATTGAAGTATCTCCACATCGATACCGTTGTCATGTCCACTTGTTTCCGCTCGCGCTCGCGTTTTGATAGTAGCGAGTTTGTCTTCTTCCGATTAATCCGGCAGAGATGATGCAAGTGCCGAAAACACTTGGAGAAAGACAATTGGAGATTGTGGATATAATTCTCAAGGCGATGCATCAAGGGTTTCAAGTTGCATAAATACACTCTGTCGCTCGGTAATCTTGGTATCAAACATCTCTACATATAATACATTCCAATACCCTATCAATCTGATTCCATTGTCTAAACACATACTCTTTCTTATTTATATTATCAGCAACAACACACATCTCATCTCTACTTCACATCCACATCATGTCTCAGGAATCAAGAATTCCCGACGTCTACGGTCCCGGCACCCATACCGACCGCACCTTCACCCCCGTCCCAGAAGACACAAAGCGCATCTTCCGCCTCATCGCCTCTCAAACCCCCGGCTTCACCCAAGATGAGGAAATCCTCTCCAAAGTCAAGTTCGAGGGCGAGTCATTCCCCGTGATTCCCGGTCCCATCAAGGCCGTCTCCGTCGCTGCATCTCTACACGCCATGGCTGGTGTCTTGGCCGATGAGATCCTTACTATCCGTGGCGCCGAGAACAAAGAGCGACAAATCACTGTCAACACAACACAAGCTGGTCTTTGGTTTGGCAACATTGCTACTGCCTACGTCGGTAACAAGGATGTCCTTTCGCTAGCTGGGTCTGGAGAACTCAACGAGCTTTTGCCAAACTGGGAGCAAGGCTGGGTTGACACACCGCTCAAGTACCGCACCACAGGTCTCTATCCTACTTCTGACCCTGAAGTCTGGTACTCACTCCACGGCTCAATGAAGGCTGAGCCCGTCCTCAAGTCTATCGGCGTTGACCCCTCTGAGCCTATCTCCACCAACGAGGAAGCCGCTGCACACATTGCCAAGTCCACAAGCAAGCTCTCTCCCGAAAAACTTGAGCTCACAAACCTTCTCAATGGCAACTGCGGTAGCATCTGCTTCACTCCCAAGCAATGGAACGAGAGTGAGATGGGCAAGTCGCTCGCTGCTCACCCTCTCGTGAACGTCAAGTCTCAACACCAGGCTATTCCCACACCACCTGTCGCCTTCCCTCCCCTCGACCCATCCGACCAGCGCCCTCTTGCTGGTGTCAAGGTCGTCGAGATGACCCGTGTCATCGCCGGTCCTCAGATCGGTGCTATTCTATCTTCCTTCGGCGCCGATGTCATTCGCGTTAACCCTCCTCATCTTCCTGACATCAACATCATGCAACTTACCCTCAACGCCGGCAAGCGCACCATCGCCATTGATCTGCGCAAGCCCGAGGAAGCCGCCCTCATCAAGTCTCTCATCGCAGACGCGGATGTCTTCATCCAGGGCTTCCGTATGAACAAGATGCCCAAGTACGGTCTTGGCTTGAATGATATTCTCAAGATGGCTGGTGAGCGCGGTCGAGGTATTGTTCATGTTTCAGAGAATTGCTACGGTCCTGATGGATACTACGCTGAGAGACCTGGCTGGCAGCAGATTGCTGACGCAGCTGCTGGATCGGCATATGTCACTGGCAAGTCCCTCAAGCTGCCCAACAACGAGGTTGTGCTTCCTTCTCTGCCTGTTAGCGACATGACTACTGGTGCTCTCGGTGCTGTTGGCACTCTTCTTGCCCTTCGCGACCGTGCAACCAAGGGCGGAAGCTACGCTGTCCACGCCTCACTAGTCGCCGTCAACACCTACGCCCTCCGCCCCGACGTCGGCTTGTACTCCCCCGAGACCGTCGCTGAATGCGCCGAGCGTTTCCAATGGGCCGAGATGCGCGGCTCGCACCACGTCCTGGATCTCTTGATCACAGTCTGGAATGGCTGGAAACGAGTCTTGGGAGACATTCTTGCGGAAGATAGTGGATTCTACCAGAGCTTCGAGAACAGTGCTTTTGATGGCAAGAAGTTGAGTATTCTCAAGCCTGTTGTGAGATTGAGTGACGAGAAGAGCACACCTCGGTGGGCGACTCCCAGTGTGCCTTATGCTTATGAAAAGGCAGAGGGTGTCAAGTTTCAATAGATAGATTCAGCATTTATAGACTAGCGATTTGAATTTACTAGAAATAGATTCACTTAATTCATTCA
Organism: Fusarium pseudograminearum CS3096; assembly: GCF_000303195.2. Lineage (NCBI taxonomy): Eukaryota > Fungi > Ascomycota > Sordariomycetes > Hypocreales > Nectriaceae > Fusarium > Fusarium pseudograminearum. The sequence continues at coordinate 7,435,765 of NC_031953.1, read as the reverse complement.
ATTTGACAACATCTCTTTTCTTCCAGTGATTGAGGTGGCGAGCCACAGTGTTGAGTGCAACAGAGTCTAACCTAAACTGTACCGAGAATTAGTTGGTAATAACTTGCTTTGGATTGGTAAGACGTGCTAAAACTCTAGTGCTTCCTCCCCGGGATAGTGTGTTGAGTCACTGTAGCTCTCGGGCCAAATTAGGTGGCGTGGTACCTTGTCTCGTCTGGAGTTGGCCCATGCAACATTCGTATATGATACGAGTAAACGCCTGTGAGTCACTGCCGGTTTCTCTTATTATTATGTTACTTCTGTAGTTTAATTGATGCAATCATGATCTATTTTCCATAACCTTTGATGCCAAACTACCACGTTACAACCAAAACTCTTTCAGTTTGCATATTTGGATCTTTACAGTTGCTCAGCCTCTTCATCAGTCAATCAGTCGAACGAAATGGAAAACACTGACGGCGCTACAACGGAGCAGACACCAAAACTGACAACAAGAGTGGCTTATCTCCGCACTATCCTCGACAAAAAGTCTATAGAAGAACATGGCGAAACCGACTGGCTCAATCTGAATTCATGGCTTTGGACATGGGTTGGGCAAAATATCCCTTGGGATCCATGGGGCAGTGGCCGTAAGAACCGCACGAAACCTCCACCAGAGCTTCTTCATCACTACATTCTCGGCTTTTCCACCGCCGTAGACCCTGCTATACTAGATTGGCTTCTTAAAAACTCCGAGCCAAAGAATGCCAGGTTATCTCGGTCTGATTTTACGGTCTATCTTTCCGCCACTCAGATGAATGATCCGAGCAACAAGGGTCTTATTCAGCGGTTAGCATCGGAAAATGTAACGGTCAAGAAGATCACAGAACCATCGGAGGAGTACACATCAGATGATATATGCGACTCAGTCATGCTCTCTGAAAGTGATTACATCCTCGACCCAACTATTCAAATCGGTCCAAGTGACTGGGTAACAACAGACGCTCTATACCGCGACTCCCTCCGCTATGGCCACCCTCAGCTCTACAGAACCGAAGAATACAGCAACTTTTACTACGAAAACAGGCTAAAGAAGAAAATGGGTGGTCATACAATGACAGCGTGCTGCTACCCACACGGCAAATCTGATCAATGGAAACGGGACCACGAAAGAGAGTGGAGGCTTTATGAATGTCCGTCTTGTGGGCAGCGCTGTAAGAGGAGTAAAGGGTGCAAAAATACAGGCGAGGACTGGGCAGCGGATCGGAATAAGTATAAGACTGCTTGGATGGAGGGAGTGGATTTGTCGGCGGCTAGACTGCCTGAGTTTGAGACAGACTGGAGGACATTGAGCGTAAATGATGTCGTTTATTATGGTGATGAGAGGTTCAAAAAATGGAATTGGAGATCCGTTGATACCTTCACGGGGGATTGGAAACGAGAGTAATCTTGGTTGTCATATTTTCAGCATCATAAACAGTAGTCTGCTTTTATAATTTATGTATTCCACACTATTTACAACAGCAGAGTGGACGAAAGCATTTTTACTTAGATTTCATGCTGACCACATCCCAAGTGTCGAAGACCCATGGCCTCCAGCTCCTCCATCTGTCCCAGATCAGGACCAACGCTGCGCTGCTGGAGGTTCTGAAGAGTGGCGTCGGTGATCTTGGTCTTGGGAATCAACTTTGTGCCTCGCTCGTCGAGGGTGGCAAGGATGTGTGCAGCAGCCTGATGATTGTTAGTAACTCTCTTGATTGATCTTAGAGATTCTAACTTACCTTGGCGTTGACAGTGAGAGTCTTGGAGTCGGGGTTGTCAATGGTGTCACAGGCTTGATGGTAGCAAGGATCTTGCTCAACAGCCGTGCCCTGATCATCATGTTAGTAAAAAATCATCAAACTAGCATATCAACTTACAGTGTGTAAGAATCCAAAAGGCTTGTTCAAAGTCTGCCAGAAGGAAGCATAGTCACTTCCATTGGTGAGTACAGCAGGTGTAGTCTCAATACCCTTGCTGGTGAAGTAATCAATGAAAATCTTCTCGGTCACCTCTGAACCCTTGGGGGCCTTGGATCCGTGAGAGCTGCCGTCGGTATCAGCGACGCCGAAGAAGCCCTTGGCGACCATATCGAAGTTGAGATAGACGAGGAGGTCGTTGACGTCCTTGGTAGCAAGGTTGGATGTGTAGAATTTGCTTCCCAGTAGGCCGTTCTCTTCGGCGCCCCACCAGGCGAAGCGGATCTTGTTCTTGGTCTTGTACTTGGAGAGAGCGAGGAAGAGTTCGAGGATGAGAGAAGAACCGGAACCTGGGAATATTAGCTTGGATGCGGCTTTGTGAGAAGAAAAGGCGTACCATCATCGTTGATACCGGGGCCAGCTTGAACACTGTCAAGATGAGCGCCGAGCTATGAGATAATTAGTCAAATGTACCTCCGATTAAGAGAAGTAAACAAACCATGATAACATTGCGGGGATCACCACCCGTAGTCTCAGCAATGACATTCGTTGTAATCCTCTCCTCAATAGTCTGCGACTGTTGGAAGTGAGCCTCAACCTTCTCGCCAGCTTCAATCCTCTCCTTGAGCTTCTGTCCATCAGCAAGGTTAATGAAACCAGCAGGAACGTGCTTCTCGGGGTTAGGCGCGCTGAGCGAACCAGCAGTGACATTAGTCGACAAGTCATGGTAGATGATAACAGCAGAAGCACCCGCCGCAGCAGCAGGAATCACTCTCCCGGCAAGAGTTCCACCAGTAGGACATCTAAATCGCTGCACCAGCACAATCTTGCCCTTGACGTCAAGGCCATCGTATGAAGAAGCGTCGCAACCAGCAGCGCCTTCAGGACCAAGAGCAATCTCGGCGGTGATACCCTCTGCAGTGGTAGAGGGAGAGTAGGTCAAGCCGTAGACGTAGATGGACTTGTCGTCGACTTTGAGATCAATCGAGTCGACGTAGGCAAAAAGGGCGGGGAAGTTCTGTTTCCAGACCTTGGCGTTCTTGACCTTTGATGCTCGCTTGTAGATGAAGTCGACGGAGGCATCGTAGCCAGGAAGACCAAAGGCTCTGTTGCCACCGTTGTCGAAGGCGATGTCGTTTAGAGCTTCAAGGTTTGACATGAGACTATTTATTGTGAGCTTTGTGAAGTAAAATGGGATTGGTTAATTACTTCTTAGTCTTGATGTCGCCCTGGAATTTCTTCGAGTCGAGCTTCTTACCCTTGGCCAATGCATGACCAGGAGCCAGCGACAACAAAGTCGCGAGTGTAGTGCTGAATCTCATCTTGAGGAATTGCCCTTGGATTGACGTAGAGGGGATAATTGTTCATTTTGCGGATGGGAGGCATTGCCTTGATTTATAGTGAGATGCAGATTGGATAACGTGACGCCATGAATGGCAATCGTCCTGCCCAGAAGACGCAAGGCCCGGGTATAGTTTCTGTTAGGGAAGGTCGATTCATGCCAAGAAGTGGGAGGGATGATCGATATGGAGGTACTTTTTTAAGTTGGGGCTGGGCATGGGTCTTATCGCGAGCGGTGACGATGTTGTGTGTAGACATGGTGTTTAAGCACAATGATCGGAGTAAGCCTCAACAAGATGACTGATGGACTCAATTGGCCTGAAAAGACTACACAATTATAAAGAGAACTACAGTCAAGGAAACAACTTGGGTGAGAAACAAATCCCATGTACCGACAAGTTGGACCATGCTCCGATTAGGGTTGCATCGTCTATGGGTCCGTCTGATGGTTGGAGAAAACCCCGCAAAGATTGAGTCTGCAGAGAGATAATAGCAAACTAAGGGTTATAATAATTATAGACCTATGCTAGGTCGTAATGCTCGGAGCATTAATGCGGCCATGGTGATTGCTCCTGCGGCAGCTGTGCCTAAGATCCCGGCCGTGGACGTCCCAACCTCTCCCATAGCAAATCCGTAGAGTACACTGCAGATATCCATTGAATCCGCCAGGATTCCAACCCACAGGGCTCTCCTAATATTTCTACAACTGTGTCAGAGCTCATTGGTTCTCTTATCCACAACTGCATGAACGGACTAACCTGTTCCCTCCATCACTCTCCTTCCCATCTGGTGCAGTAAACAAAAGGGCTCCGTTTATAGCTTCACGGGCACCCATCATACGCACCAGCAGCGCGTATGGAGCGGGCACATAATAACCATGCAGCGAACATGTGAGCTGTGGTGCGAAAAGACAGGCTCCGCCCGTAGCGATCCGAACGATTGAGAGAATCTTAGTAGCGGTTACGAGGGATGGCGACAGCGGTGCGGACGGTGGGAAACCTGACTGCTTTGATGATTGAGCTAAGGAAGTCATGTTTCGGGTTTTGATGGGTCTTGATACAAGAAAACGAAAATTAGTCTATACAGAAGGCCACAAAGCTCTAAAGGGTAAAGGGGCGTAGTATTGTTTTATACTGGCTTTTTCGGAGGTTCGGATTATTTAACAATCCGAATGGACTGCCAAGCGACACTAACCTCAGAGGTGCCAGAAGCGTACCACATTTTCAATACACACATAACGGTTCAACAATTCTCATATGGTGGTAACTATGATTGCTTGGTCCGTTTTAATCCCTCTGCTGCCTAATAAAGTGGGGTCTGTCAGCAAAGCCTAGACATTGTGAATGTAAACAATAAGATAATGTAGACTCGTCAAAGACTTGTAACAACTTTCCTTCAGCAAAATGGAGATAACTACAACCTACAAGAAACTCGGGAAACTGTGTCCCGGTGACAAATACCCAACGCAGCAACGAATCCTCGACAATGTCCGCATTCCCGGAACCTGTCAGTGGTTTCTGAACCATGAGACGACACAAGCTTGGTTAGATGGCGACCAACATCACATTCTCTGGTTACACGGACCTAGTAGGTGTTTCTATTCTGGAGTAGCGCATGCTAACAAGTCACAGGTACAAGTGGAAAAACATTTCTCAGGTACTGCACACAAACACGTCTTGGAATCAATTCTAACAACCTCCAAGTTCAAGCCTAGTAAACCACATTCATCACGACCAACACGAAAGTATCGCATGTGGTGTTTTTTACTTTGGGTGCAGCGATCTGCAGTATAACCTCGCCGATTACGATCTTGCATTCCGATCCATCACCAGACAGCTTGTATCCCAAACTCCAGACTCGCTCGGCCTGTGGCAGAGTATTGTCGACAATGAGGAAATGGAGACGCCGTGTTTGAACGTTTCTTCCAAGATCATCGAGAAAATTACATCTACTTTTGATAAGATAGTCGTCATTCTAGACGGTGTAGATGCGACGAACGAGTCTGGCCTGAACGACCTTTTTCATCTTCTGTTTGATGAAAAGGTAATTCCCTCACTAAAGATCTTGATTACAAGTAGACTCCCCTTTCCGAATGCAATCGACAGGACCGACCTCGGAATATCACAAATTGAAGCTCGCGCTCCCGAGTCGGATATTGCACTTTACTTTGCCAGGTACATCGACGAATCTCCTGTCAACGCCGAGGTTCCCGACCCTGCGCGCGTCAGGCTCTTTCCTTATAAGAAGTTCTTCGATCTATCCAACGGCTTGTCAGTATACTAGTCGCTGCAAACAATATCATACTGACTCTCTTTAGATATTTGCCGCTGTTGCCGCAATGGTTCAGCAACGTTGCTTCGCAACCAAACAGTGTGTTTCTCGAACTCGTCGAGTCGTGGTCACCAGAGTCGAAAGATGATGTGTCAAAAGCATTCTGCGAAGCGGTAATGGAACAAATCAAGTCCTCCAAAGACGCTAATCTCATCATGTGTGTGCTTTATCATCTCATTGTCATTGATAAGATGGGGTATCTATTCACCGTCCCAATGGCGTATGAAGCTCTTGATGCTTGGGGTACCACACGACCAGATGGAAATCCATTTACGGCCTCCGAAATCCTGAAATCTTGCCAAGGATTTATCTTTCTGAACGACAAGAACCAGACCATAGTAATGCGATCTCCACTGTTGATGGAACACCTTCGCACTCATGTGCTCACAAATTTTCACCATCAGGTACATACGAGAGTTACCATGAAGTATCTTTCGAAAGAAGACTTTGCGAACGGGGCCTCTAAGTCTTCTGCGGAATTAAAAGAGAGATTCCGGGCTCATCCATATCTTTGGTTTGCAGCCAGAAGCTTGTCGCCCAACCTCACAATGGGCGATTGCTTCGAATCATACTTCCTGGCCTTGACTACTTCACAAGGATCCATCGAGTCTTACCAACAAGCTTCTGAAGCATGGCCATATTTAGATGACGAATCCTATGACGAATGCGAAAGGTCATGCGAACGATGGCGCTGTTACACGACAGGCTATACTGCGCTTCATCTTGCAGCAAGTTTAGGAGTCGCCGATGTGATGGTACAAAGACTCGTCAGCGATGGGGCTCATCTTGAAGCACGAGATGGGAGTGGTCAAACAGCATTGCATGTAGCAGCGGGCATTGAAGAAGAGTCTGTTACTCTCAAGAATCTGTTGCTTGCAGGTAGTGATGTGGCTGTCAAAGATAGAGATGGTTTGACGCCTTTGGCCATTTGTGTAGTACATGGGAATTTGGCTTCGGTCAAGTTGCTTATTGAGTATGGCGCTGATGTGAGTACTCTCGATGAGGAAGATCTTGCAGAATGCGCGAGGGAAAAGCCAGAAATTGCCCAGTTCTTGGTTGAGCTTGGTATTGATATGCCAGATGTAGATGAAAGTGACGACGGGAGCGGAGATGATTAGAATCCTCAATGGGTGGAAACTCTCCTTGAACATTTATAGGTAGAGTCTTTGAAACGCTAGAGAAAAAGTCTAAATTACGATAACACGCTATATAACCATTAAAATAACAATCCATTCAATAATCCGCTCACGTCCCAATACCCTATTATCCTTACACTCGTTTACAGTAAAAAATACACAAATTTCATGATTATCAAATCATGGTAATGTCCATCCGCTAGATATTCGACCTCTAGCTCAACAGTTCCTGTGTCGTCGATTATTGCTGGTAGTCGTCCTGGCCTGGCTCGGTTTCGCCTTCATGTCTGGGTCATGTTAGTAAGTTGTCAGTTCACGGATGACTGTTACCAACCGTCTAAAATGTCTTTCTAATAAATCCCGTCTATGAAAACGCCTTTCGCAAATATGACATTGATATTGTGGTTCTTGGTGTGAAGTTTGATGCCGTCTGTCATTATTTAGTATTTCGACTCGCCGTTGCAGTACTGTTGAGTAAATTACCTCAAATGTTCGGCTCTAGTATACACCTAACACATTCAGTATTGATCTGGGTCTCAAGTTCGTGTCTCTTACCTTTTGACATTCTGTGCAGACGTGAACAGGTTTCCCCTTTTTCGCTTTGGACACCTTTCCATTTGGGGTTAATTGAGGGTCACTGTAGTCGCTCATTGTGTACGAAAAGAAAACAGATAATAAAATGAAAAGCAAAACGCCAACTGGATAACGAGACCTGTTCAAATATGAAAAAACCAAAGGATCATTTATCTTATGTCCAAAATCCTCTGGCTCCTTTGTCATTTCGCTTCGTAATTCCTCTTTTTGTTTAAGCCACCCGCGTATGTATTATTATGGGATTGAGGCTTTGAGCTGGGCATGACGAATCCATCCGGTTGGTCCTGACGATCACAAAAATAGCTCGCCAATCAAAAGCGGGCGTAACGCGATCCCGGTACGAAATCTCAGCCCCCCGGAACAGGAGTGACAGCGTATGAATATTGGTGGGGGCTTTGCTTTTGCTGACATGGAAGATGATGCTGGTAGGTTGAGTCAACTTGGCGTTTACTGCATTGGGTAAATGACAATAGTCTGGACCGCGGAGGCCGGTGGTTTCCACGGCCGATGTGTAGCTGAAAAGGGATATTTATTCGATGACTGGAGTAAGACATTGGACAAGCTGACTAGTCATCGCTGCATGATAGTCAATGGAATGCCGTGGATCACTCCCTTCCATAAGCTGAGTGACTGTACCGCGTTGGCTGATGAGATCTCAGACCTAACCCAGTAATGAGATGACAACTAAACAATAGTTACATGTATTCACATCAACAACCAACACATGGATGATTTGGTCACAACAATGAGTCAATTGAGCTGCATGCCAACACTTTGTTCTACTCCTCGCCTCCATGAAGCGTGACAGTAGCATCAACTTCAACAACAACAACCAGCGTAATTGGTTTAGTGGTAAAATTCTCCGTTGCCAGTCACTATATTATTTATTAAATTTAATTAAATTTAATATTTTTATTTTTATTTTTTATTTTCTTTCAATTAATTAATTTATAGTATTAAATCTCTAGGGTATTATAGGTTCCTTCGGAATCCATAATACCCTAAACTAAACTGGGTTCGATTCCCAGATTACGCATTTGAACAGCCTCGACGGTTGAAATAATCTTTTGCTGTTTTTTCTTTTTCTTTTTATTGTCGTGGTGTTGAAGTGTAAGAAACTGTTTGGAACATCAAGTCAGCCTTGCTGTATAAACCTAGTAGAACCTAGCGGGAGGAACAGTGGGGTCGGTCCACTGAATTTAGTTCTCACAGCACTAAATTTAGAAGGTGCCCACTAACGTCTCAGCCCTGGAAATGGGCACTCAACCTTGTCCCATAACAAGGCATTTGGAACCTTGGTATTGATTCCATTCCATCGACGCGACTTCATCTTACAGTTTCTGATCCTACAGCAATTGTCTTGTTTTTCAGTCTGCTTCGCCACCAGGGATTACATGACTCTGCTGTTGTACATCTAGCAAGTAGAAATAGGTATCCGTGAGCAAAAGTAAGTAACTTCAGTCAAAAGTGAGACCATGGGATCCGAGCCAACAACTTTCTCTCGCCAGACGCGTATTCCACAATCCGCGGCCTCCATTCAGTGTCGGTATGCTTGTACATCTTAATCATCGTCTCTTTTCTCTTCTCGACGCCAAGAACCAATGGGAGACACCGAGATGCACGGTCGGCCTACTGCATGGAAATGTTGCAGGTATACAAGCGAAACCCTCTTTGGCGAACAAAGCTTTCGATAGCCACGTTTTTTTCGCAAGAGACACGCGTTGTAGTCGTTGGCCAACATTTGAGGCCACCGACGCCACCGACGCCACCAACAGTCCTCGCATCATTCTTCCATATCCTTATCATTTAGTAAACAGTGATTCAACTGTATTCAAGCGTGGTCTTGCCTCCATCACCTTCCTCATGCTCCCATTTATGGTCGTATTCTTTCTCGGACATCGGGGCATAGCTGAGAGCTCCCACAAATATGAGTTCTGAAGATCGATCAAAAATAATAGGTACGGATATCTAATCACTAACATAGGTATATCCAACAGTAAGACTAAGCGCCAGTATCTGCTTACATCAAGCAAGCTGGTACCCACCATCAATATTAACAATAGAGCCAGTGATGAAGTAATTCTTCATGATACCCAGGTACGCCTCGGCCAGATCTTCCGGCTGCCCTATTCGCCCCAAGACCGCCTTGCCGCGAATTTCATCCATCACCTCTTCACCCCACATGCCAGCCAACTGATCAAGCAGCTCCGTCTGTACGGCTCCAGGGTTGATCAGGTTCACTCTTATCGGCTTCATCTCCAAAGCCAGGCTCCGAGCCAAGGCATCTTTGGCCCCTCCGAGGCCGTCGCGTACGCTATAACCTGCCACGGGTTTATAGGTGCCCAAGCCGCCAGTCAAGGTGTACGAAGACGTGTGAGACGCTTCAAGGTATTGTAGAGATAGCTTGGCGATAATGACGTCTCCAACTACACGGGCTTGACAGATGTTGAGAACATCCTCTGCGGTTGTGTCTTTCAAAGCTAGTGGTGATCTCATTTGACTAGCAGTGTTGACGACGTGGTGTACCTTGACTTGGCCGTTGTTTGTAGCAAAGTCGAATAGGTTTCGGACATTCGTTTCGACATCGGGTGTAGACAAGTCGCAAACATGCCCGCGAACCTTTGATAGGTCGTCGGCAGCTGGCTTTAGTCTTTCAATGGCGCCATCGATCTTTTGTTGTGAGCGGCCGGCGACGATGACACTGGCGCCATGTTCAACGCATGCTTTGGCAACGGCAAAGCCAATGCCGGACGTACCGCCGACGACAACAACCAGCTTATCCTGGAGTTTGTTTGTTGGAGACATTTTATGTTATGAATTCAGAGGCAAGTTGGGGGTTTGATACTGAGATGATAAAGCAGGTTAGAAGAGGGGCAGCATTCGAGAAACGCACATGTTCATTACACATAGCCATTTCCATGTGTTACGTCCCACCTGTGGTTTCCCCTCAAAAGCTTATGAACCCGCCAGGTTCCTGTTCCCACCTATGAATTCGCATACCTTGTAGCTGGAATCCCAATTCTAAAGCCTGATATTGAGTCATTTAATCATAAAGATTGCGGAGTTTGAAGATAATTCTGAGGAACTGATTATGATCTGATATAGTGGGCCACATTATTTGCATCCGATTGGGTTTAAATCGTCCGTCAATAATGTTGTTGGTGATGTTGGTACCAACATGCATAAAGTCCGCTCAAACAGGCGGACTTGTCAAACCTTATGATGTGAGGTGACCCTCCATTTGATCAGTGCCGGGTACCCGGATAGACAGGGCATTTGAAATGTGAACCTTATAGAGATAGAAAAGGCTGTTAAGATTATTAACAGACTTCACAGAGACTTGGTCAGCATGTGTAAGCCCTTTGGTGAGGAACCGGAACAAATCAAGCAGAGGCTTGACTGCAAGCTAGGCAAGGTCCAAGTCGCTCGTACTAAACTCAAAGTACTGCTGATGCGGTTTGGAACAAGACCCTGCTATATTGCCAGGCAACTGCTCGTTCAAAGATCATGCGCTCCATCCGGAGGGCTGGAGCAACTGATCAAATGATGGATTCTGTGAATCCGTCAGGTGAGATGTCGGGTTTGGATTTGGTAGATGACATAGAGAATAGTCTCATGGCTAACATTGAGGAAGAATGTTGTATAGCTCCTTCACGTTCCTCTCGGTTCGCGTCATTCTAAGCTACCCTCTGCGAATAGGCATGGAGATTCTTCAACATTGAGATATTTATCGGGTACCTGCATTAGCCATAGCCACTATTCTACTATTTCTCATCACTCTCTAGATATTCAAAGGTTTCCAAAATAGCAGCTATCTAGTTCCTAGTTGTATATACGACTGTGAGGTTCGTTATCCTAACTGTTCTTTAATATAATCTGTAACAGCCTCATGGCACCAAACAGCGATTCAGCGCTAAGCAAAAGGTGGAATTAGCAACCCAATTGAGCGAGCTTGGGCCTGAAGATAAGGTTTCCATCATAAATCATACCTTTTGAGCATTAGAGCAAGCTTGGACATGATGAGAATCCACTGTCCATGCGGATTGTCAAGATATCCATGAGAAAATGCCTTCGTGTAGTTATATGGTACTAGTAAGTAGATTTAGCTCACCTATGCATTGCCAGAACTTACCAAGTTGTGGTAGAAGCTCGCGTTTGCCATGACTCGGCGGACTCCTCGGCCTCACGCACGAGCCGAGGTCTGGTTTGACCGCTAACGGACACGAGCCATTATGGGCAAGCCCCGGCACAAAGTGGATTGAATGTCGCCTCCAAGGTGGAGATAGCTTCATCATAACGGCCTGTCAGTCGCTCCGTCGATACCGAAGCGGGGAGACTATGCAATTTCTGTCATGCAAACACTGTCGGCATTTCTGCCATCTTCTTACCATCTTACTAATCCAGATAGTAGATTCTTGATCTGTGCAACGTAGCTCGAGAGATATTAAACACCGACCAGTCCTCGCTGTTCTCTCATCACTCAACTCATTCTCTATACCAACACTTATCACCCCTACATAAATACCTCATCCAACACAATGGCTACCGTCATCATCCAGTACCCCAGCGGCCACGACTTTGATGTCGACTACTATGTCAAGACTCACATGCCTCTTGCCGAGAAGTAAGCATACCCTCATGACCAACCACGAACCCAGATGCTAACAACGCATCGCTAGGACATGGAAAAGCAAGGGTCTCCAGAGCGCCCAGGTCATCAAGCTCGGCGGTGACAGCCCTTACCAGCTCTACACCATCATGAAGTGGGAGAGCATGGCTCACTTCCAAGCTGCTGCCACTGCCGAGGACGCCAAGAACCTTCACGACGATGTCAAGAACTTCACTACCGCCACTGCTGAGTTCCGCGTTGGCGAGACCATTGTTGATTCCAAGCTGTAAATTATTATCAATCTAAATACCCAATACTATTGATACCTGCTACTATAATCTATCTATACAATGTGATCCCTCACGTCTTTCTGATCTCATACTCATGACTCCTCCGCCTTTGCGTTCAATTGTCTTCTTGTCTGATTGACGTTCAGATCCTCATCTTCTTTCTTGGACTCTTTCATCCATTCGTAATCGCCCTTTTGAGCCCAAATGACAGACAATCGCTACCATAATATCAGTCACGGCACAAGAGATATCAAATGACAGATGGACTTACCTTTCCCAATGTCAACTTGAGTGTGTTCTCAAAGAAATGAGGGACGTATTCGACCTCAGCTGGGCTACCTTTCATGAGTCGCAGTAGGTTATTGACCACGATATCGATCTGCATGATACTAGCTCGAGCTTGCTTCGGACCACCAGATTGGGCCACATCGCCAAGAGCAAATATGTTCTTTTTCGATAAGGGCAGATTCTCAACTTGGAGAGTCGGCCCTACCAAGATCTCGCCACTGGAAGCGATACTCTTCGGGGAGTATCCTGCCAGTAGTTCGGATCGTGGACGAAGACCTGTGCAAGGGATCTGTTGGAAAGGTCAGTAATAATTCTAAATAGTTTCTAGTCCAACATACCACCAAGTCCCAGGTCCTTTCTTTTCCATCGGCAAGGGTAAGACTGGTCTCTTGGACTCTTTGTCCAGCATCATCTGGATAAGGCGGCCTCTCGCCCAGCAAGATTTCGATATTCTGCTTCTTGAGAGTTGCCATGACATAATCATGAAGCTTGGGTCCAAATCGAGGAAGTAGCCGTTGTCTAGAGTGAATGAGCGTCACCTCTTTACCAGGATATCTCTCTCTGATTTCCGTCACCAGCTCAATTCCCACGGCTCCTCCTCCAATTACAGCAACTCTGTCCGCCTTGCCGATGCGCTGTTGGAAACCTCTGAGTTCTTCAATGCCGTCACTCTTGTTCTTGGATACCAGCCGTGCTGGTGGTGGCTGTGCAGCGCCTGTTGCAACGATGAGGTACTCATAAGGCAAGGAAATGCCATTAGCTGTGTTGACGTGTGACTCTGTCACGTCGGTAACTTGGTCACAGTAATGGTGAAAGATGCCTTCGGGGGCTCCTTTGGCAAGGTTCTCGTACGAGATGAAGGCGTGATGCTCTCTTCCGGAGAAGACGGTATTGCGAGGAAAGGCAAAGGCGTAATTGAAGTGAGAATTCATCTCAATGAGTATTACCCGATAACCCGAAGGGACTGTGTGAGAAAGTTGTTGAGCAAGAAGCGATCCTGCAAACGAGCCACCGACAACGACGACATTGCGTGGATCTGGGGTGGAGCGGTATGTATACCGATGGACGATTGCCTGTCCTTTCTGGACCGTTTGCTTTGCAATGAAGCCTAGAACGGTCTTGAGGATATCCCAGTAAATGTCCAAATCATTCAAATTCATTGTCACGATATTGGAGGGTAATGATGAGGACTGTACTAAAGAAACAAAAGTTGGGAGGGACTATTTAAGGAGAAGATCTGATAAGGTGAGGTGGGATGATTGAGAGAAGATCTGATAAGATGCGGCGATTTGAATGGTTCCCAAGTTCCGAAACTTCCGTGGTGTCGTTCGGAATTTTGACGTCTACTCTATAGACCGAGGCCGAACCCGAAAATCGTCATGGAGTTAAGCCTGAATGAGCCAATAATGTCTCTCAGCTGCTTCAACTGGGATTAGCTCATTACTAGGCTCGGACTTTAAGCATTTGCCGCTTCCGGTTGTTACCCTACACACCTTGAACCATGAACTGATGGGATAAGGATGAGTACTGTCCTATAGAGGGTTTTACTGATGTTGTTTAGCTTGACGATCTTGGCAAGTAACATTAATTGGAAAGCTGTTGATGGCCAGGGCAAATTGTTCGAGGTTAGTTTTGTCATTGCTATCAAGTCCGAACATACTAACCATCATGGTCAAGACACGTCAACTCCAGGTAGGCTAAACACAGCGACCATGTACATAGAAACCATTCAAACTTCAAAAGTGCCATATCTCATCCTCAATAGAGAACTAGATTAGCCTGTTTAAGCTTAATCCCTTTTAGACTCAGTAATAAATCATTCCTACTTACTTAAATCGGGACAAGTCAACGACGGGCAAACATCCATTTCACTTGCGCTAAGCGACTCACCAACTTCTAAGTTAGCAGCCGTTTAAGCTTAGTTCAATCGGTAGTGGACCATGATTTGTTGTACAACACCTGTTCAGCCCAGTCTATCCATACAGTTTGAGCTGAGCTGACCCAAGTCCCCTGACTAAAATTCGTGGCTTCAAGCTTAAAAAAGTGCTATTGGCAATTATTGACGGGCTAGTGAGAAATAAGAAATTCCGTTATTGTTTTGGTTCAACTAACAACGAGTTTAATTTTATTTTCGACCATAGGGCCTGGACTATCAATCTAGCCTCTCACTCTAAGAAACTACTTCAAGCAAATCCCTTCCTTTCCCTTTTCCTCTTTTGTGGCTGCCATTCCTTTTCCCTCATTATCATTCAATATGGGTGCCCAAATCTCTGTCGTATTGTCCAACGACGTTATACAGCTCGCCAATGCCGTCTTCAACGGGCCTGGCGTTTCGGTAGTTGGCGCCTCACTGAAGAGTTACTATCAGGTCGACACCATAACTTATAACAAGGGCAGCGCTGGCACATTCACCAATGGACCCTTTGGCATAGGGTCTGGGGGAATCCTGTCAACTGGCTGGATCAGCGACGCAAAAGATTCATCTGGTACAATAGACCACGATACGGGTACAGACGGATCGATATACTGTGGTTCAGGCTCTACCACAAACGGCGCTGTTCTTTCAGTTGAGATCGTCGTTGGCCAAGGGTATAACGGGTTAGCAGTTGAATTTGTGATTGGTACCGCGGAGAATCTACAGTAAGAACTTCACTGTTATCTTATTCGGCATTAGCTAACGATTGACTTAGGGAAAATGCGGACACTATAGGCATTTACCTGGATGGCGTTCAGTATGCGGTCGATACATCGAACAACAGAATCACTGTCAACTCTGAATATCTCCAGCAACCACTTGGCGTAACAGACACCGAGTTTGTCCGCTCGACTATGTATGATCACTCCTCACCACTTCTCCTCATGGGTCTTGCGGCTTCCCCGGGTCGACATTCAATGGTCTTTGCTATTTGCGACGCGAACAACGGACAGAAGGATTCAGCTCTTATGATCAAGGCTGGAGCGTGTGTTGACTGTGCTGGTGACATCAAACTGAACTATAAGACGACTACCACCACGGTTGGCTCAACTTCATTTGTTTCTACCATCAAGCCTTTCATTACAAACTCCGGAACCGTCGTTTACGGTGTTCCGGTAGAAGCGACCACGACAAGTGAAGAGGCTTATAGCACTACAACTGCGGATGTGACTTCATATAGTGAGGAAGCTACTAGTACTACCGAGGCTATGTCAACATCCGAAGAATCCACAGTCGCCGAGACAACTACAACCGCAGATGTCGTATCTACATCCACTGAAGTATCTACGAGCGCCGAAATAGCCACTACAACTGACCTGCCCACAACAACGGTAGTGTCAAGCGAGGAGCCCACGACGACTGATGATGCCTCAACTGAGACTGAGAACACAACGACAACCGTCATGACCAACTCGGACCCAGGCAGTGAAACGTCTTCAACCATGGAGTCTGACGCGACCACTACGATATTGACTTCACAAGACACAACAGTCTCCACAGATGTTTCAGCATCTCAAGTCTCTACATCGACTGCTTCAAATACTAGCGTCAACTCGGCATCGACGACTGTTGCTCCTACTATGACTTCCAGCCAACTGTCAATCCCGGCTGCCTCAACATTGACCACTGTCAGGAAACCATGTCGCCCATGAAAGGCTTTTCTGTCAAGATAGATCTAGATTTGATACGACTAGTGTTGTTCATTGATCCTTAGCAATTAGACACCTGGCGTTTTATTAGACATATGAGTTATGGCATATTTAGATCAAATCTTGAACACTTATAATTGATCTTAGCATACTAGTAAATGTGAATGAGCTGAAATACATGTACGAAATAGTAAAGTCATTGCTAATAAACACATAAAAACCCCAACCCAAACTTCTCTACTGCACCCAGTTTCCGTTATTAGCGATCAAATTTGGTGCGCTGCGAAGATTCCCTGAAATCTTCTTCGGCGTAGCAAGCTCCTTCAACCATGCAGTGATATCTGCAACACCCTCAACTTCCACAACGCTCATCGCGTACAGAACCAAACCAGCAACATGAGGAGCAGCCATCGACGTTCCGTCCTCTGTAAAGGTATGCGTGTCAGACTTCCAGCCAGAAGAGAGAATACCCACGCCTGGGGCCATGATGTCAACCGTCTTTCCATAGTTGGAAAAGTCGGCGACAGCCCAGTTCTCATCAATAGCACCGACTGTAATGGCTGTAGCTGCAGAGCCTGGAGACTCCTTGGCTGCGTCGATTGCATCATTTCCAGAAGCAACGACAGTGACGACGCCCTTCTTGGATGCATTATCAACAGCCTTGTTGAAAGCAACAGACTTTTCACCTCCAAGAGACATGTTGATAACAGCTCTCCATGTGCGATCCCTTTTGATGATATCGTTAACCGCCCAGTTAAACGCGTCAAGGACAATAGAAGTATCACTCTCTTCACCCTTGAAGACCTTGAGAGCAAGGATATTTGCCTTCTTAGCGACGCCGTATGTCTTCCCGGCAATGACTCCAGCGACATGGGTACCGTGGCCGTCGGTATCCTTGTTGTCGCCCTTCCAGTTGGTCCAAGCGGCTTTGGCCCGTCCACCGAATTCATTGTGAGAGACACGAACTCCACCGTCAATGACGTAGGCGTACATGTCCGTGCCAGCGTAGTTGTCGTATATGTACTCCTTGAAGCCCTTCTTTCGGTGTGAGATGGTACCAAGGTTCCAGGTGGACTTTTTCTGTGTGACTTCAGCTCTCTTTTCGAGATTGTGATCTTTTTTGACGCGGGAGATCTTCCAGATGCGGTTCGGTTCAATTGCGAGAACCTTGTATCACGTTAGTTCAGTGGTCATGTCAAAGGAACATAGTCTCTTACCTCGGGACTTTGCTTGATCAACTTGATCGTTGTACTATCAAACGTTCCCGCATAACCTTGGAAGCCAGACTTGCTATCATAAGTCTTTTCAACACCAAGCTCTTCACGTTTTGTCAAGCTTCGCTTGTGCACACCGTCGACCCACTTCAGATGAGTCTTGGCCATGATGGCATCAATCTCGGGCTTGAGGGTGATAATGTAACTGCCTGGGATAATATCTCCAGGTTCAGCAGCTGGGGCAGCTGGAGCAGGAACAGCAAGACCGCATCCTAGAAAGAGGGTCACTGCCAGGGCGATGTTCTTGAGGTTGACCATGATGGAGGATGAAGCCGATGGGATGGAAAGTGGATGATTGACGAGGAAGAGCCAGGACTACGGTCTTTATACGGGTTCACCCATGGTATTACATTCCCGTCTAGCATATAACCGATCGCAATGTTATACTCGCGTAAATCATGCAAACGGGGATAGCGCGGCGCTGCTCACAATTGCGATCTACATTCGTTAGCGGGTGGTTTAGCCTCCCCACTTGTGCCTGGCTGTTCCTGAAAATGCAACCTCACTGCGTGAAACTTTGACTAGTCTTTTGATAGTCGTATCTAGAAAGCGATATGGTTGTTTCTAAGGATTGTGGCTGGTCTAGATGTGGCTGGATGATACGAAAAGGGCACCAATGCTGGCACAATGAGACACTATTGCCCTTTTGGAGGGTGGCATTGTCGGGTGAGACCCAAATCTGGCTGGCTGAAGTTGGGGAATGTAGGGCGGAGAAATCGAATTTTAAAAACGATAGACAGGTGGTACGATCAAGTCATGTCTTACGGGTCCCTGGGTAAAGAATCTAGGTTCCCGCTATGGGAAAGTCACAGGAGAAATCTTGCCCAATATGGGAAACTGCTTCCACGTGGTGTAAGACTGCCTCATTTGATGATCCTGAG
Organism: Fusarium pseudograminearum CS3096; assembly: GCF_000303195.2. NCBI lineage: Eukaryota > Fungi > Ascomycota > Sordariomycetes > Hypocreales > Nectriaceae > Fusarium > Fusarium pseudograminearum. The sequence goes on along the minus strand of NC_031953.1, from coordinate 7,417,460 downwards.
AGTTAAAGATCTGCAGCGGGTACCTGCTTTACCGCAACATTCAAGGTCTGTACAGCAACACAGGACGGTTGAATCATACATTCCATCTATAAGCTCAGCTATCTACTAGACAGCCTTCTCTGCGCATGGTTACCACAGTTCATATGTTAAGTTGCTTAAACAGTTATTATTTGATAAGGAGGAGCTGAAAACTACCAGCGGCGCTTAGTAGGCGGGTCGGTAGTCAGCTGGCTGATCAGAGGCTGACCTGCAACCAGCATAAAGTTTCGATCTTGCAGCCACGGTAGTTCCCCTGCCTTAGCTTACTGGGTTTATCAGACCCACTTGCCTACAGATTATCGAGCTTAACAGAGATGGTGTGAGCCTATGGTCCGACAGGCTTCACAAGACAGTTGTCCTTCTTAGCTAAACTTATAGACTGTTCCCTGACTACTAGGTCTGGATCTTGGATAGCCAAGCATGGAGTTGGGTTTCCATGGATCGCGTTCAAAATTGTCCCATGACTTTCACATTCCAAACTATTGTGGCCACCACGTGAGGCTAGCTGGGAGTTCTGGATGCGGCTATTGAGGAAACGTTAACCGTTAGGTAGAACGCTAGCAATTCCACTCAGACGAGAATCATGCTTAAGTTATGAAAGTACCCTAGAGGCGTTTTACTATTGGTAACCGATGCCTCATACTGAAGCCGTCCTCAGGGACGCTACCCAGCTCAGGGTGTTATTGGAAAGTTTGTAATTCCCTCAATCTCTCAACGTGAAACTACCCTTCAATACGAATGAGACAAGTACTATGGTCACATGATATATTAGGTTAGTGCCTCTGATTCTGAGTACCATGCATATCTGACTATCGGCTCTCAGCGTTTACCCGCATCCGTGACGGGTAGAGGCTAGTTGATTTGACCTCGTCATCCGACGATATGGCCGATGAAACTACCATGTTCAGTAAAACCGCCTGAGTCATCATCGTGAAATTCTTACTAGAATCTCATATCTTTATGCATGCATTGTGCCACTGGAGAGTGAGTTGGTTATGAACGCAAAACACCACTGCGAATATTGACTGTCTTCAACTTGTGAATACAGAATTCTGATATTTCAGCTTCGTCACGTCAATGACATATTACAGCTATGTTGGACATAGTAAATATGGACTTCCAATCACTCATATCATCAAAAGCCGAATACATTGACAACGTCATATCATAATCCTCAAAATGAATTATGCATGTTGGAACAGGGATAGCAATTGCGGGGATGTTGATCATAATTCGTCCACTGACCTTGTTCGCTGGCTACCTATCCATATCAGGACTAGCATCTCTCTCGACATCCTCTTTCATCCATCTCCTCATCTGTCCCCGCTTCCCACTTACGCCTCCAAGCTGACACGAGTTAGCTTCATCCGACGTCAGTCAGTCATGGCCGCAGATAAGCCGCCTGAAACACGACCCAGCAGCACAAGGAGTCGCAATGGCTGTGTCCAATGCCGGTCGAGGCGTGTCCGGTGCGACGAGAAACGACCATCCTGGTAAATCATCTTCCTGATGGGTCCAGATAAACGCCGCGTTTCACAAACAGTCTGGACTCAGATACGTGCGATAACTAACGTCACTCTATAGTAACAATTGTGTGATCAAAAAATTAGCCTGTTCATACGTTCCAATCCTCCCCCTTCGCGAACGTAGGGCTGCTACACGTCCCGGAGAGCAAACCCCATGGGTTGTCCAAAAGTCCACATCCTTGCCACCTGCCAGGATTTTTGCAAGGCCAGGATATGACTTCCTTGATCCCTTTGACGCGCTGCCAATCAAGATGCCGCTAAAGTCCAAGGAGCTCCTCCACTATTGTTTGTGTTCAATAGTCTCTCGCAGATAAGCAGTCTCAGCTGACAGGTTCTAAAACAGTCTTACAAGCAGGAGCTACTATTGGGCCTTTGCCAGTAAACCCAAACGATTGGTCAGTCATGGTGTGTCTGAAAAAGAATAATTTAATTGACGATGTTACAGTGTCGCCTCGGCTACTCGCAATCCAGAAGTTTTGCAAAATACCATGCTGGTATCAGCTCTTCATTATGCATGGAACAAAGGTGATCTTGCTGCTTTCGAACCGACATTTCTGTTTCATAAGATCGAGAGTATAAAGCAAGTGAATACTTGGCTTACAACCTCATCTCGCGCAAAGGAAATCTTGCGATGTGCGAAATACATTAGCACTCTTTGCTTCGTCGAGGTACGTATTTTGTCATTCAACACTATAATGAGTTCGACGCTAATGTGGCCTATCATTTTAGTGCTGTCTTGGTAACTTTGCAGTAGCCGAGTCCCATCTAAATGGCCTAGCGATTTATCTATCTACCAAGGACCGGGAAGCCCTTCGTCAAGAATGTGACTGTGGTGTTGACTTGGAGCTGACGGATCGCTACCTTGTAGTGTGAGTGTTACGACACGATGCGAAAAACGAATTGATATTAACAACACATTTAAACAGAGCCAGCAACATGATACACAGCACCAAAAGTCGCTTGGCCGAGGTTGTTCCACCCGAAGTGATATCACAACCAGCAGACACAGAACTGGAGGACCCAGAACTAAGTCGAATGATTCACAAAATGCATCTCAGCGAGGCCAATGGCCCTGAACTTCGCTTGCGGGCTTTTCGGATGGTTCCTTTTTTCTTCGGATCAATTCCACCAGGACGTGAACCAAAAGATGTCGACATGTTCCCAGCGATTTCTATACTTCGACCAATCACAGAACTTGCAATGCCGACGAACTCAAAAGATCGTGGTGATCCAGATATTCCCATGCCTTGGAATGTTTGGAACAGCGGAGCTCCTTCAAAGCTACTCTATACAGTCATCACAGCGCACATCCAGTCGTTCTCAAATAAAATACCACTCCCGACCCATGGCGAGCCTGTCTATGTGTCAGGATGGTCTGGATTCTGCTCCGCTGTCGACTTTTATCTCACCACCGTTCTTGCCGTCTGCAATCAAGGTCTTCCTCCACAACGAGTCCTGCATTATCTCAAAGTCGACATTATTAAACGAGATTTGGAAAATGGGCCGCCGTTGTTTGATAGTATGAACACCGAGACGCGTAACCTGTGGTTTTGGAAGGCTTTCATGTGCGCGTTGAGTGTGTTCCATGCACAATCACTCAAATTTGATGACAAGTTTGATCTTATTTTGCAGGAACTTTGTGTCTTGATTCGGAGCTGGATGAAATATACGAGAGTTTCGACTTGGAAAGACGCACACTGTATATTGTCATTTGTGGTCTGGCCAACAGGTCCGGTGAAAAGGGAGCTGTGCAGGGAACTCTGGCAAAGAATAAGTGTCAGTCAAGGACGCCACGTAACACCATAGTGCTCAAAAAGAACAGGTCTATTCTATCAAGACACATCTGGGTACAAGTTGACTTGGTAAAGACAAAATTTCACCTCCTGTATTTCCATTCTTGGCCGCCATCCTCAGCAGTCAGTGCTTTAACCTGAGCCTGAGGGGACCGAGCACCCCGAATCTCGGGTAAACCAATGATTCAAAGACAAACATGCAGGGTTCATGTTTCAGGCCCCTGTAGCAAACTTGACAAACCCTAAATTCGTTCACTGTTGGGACCAACAACTACAACCTTTCAGTTGAGAGATCCTGTACATCGAGGTACACGTAACTCATTTTGCGTGGTCCGGTAGTCATATTGTTAAAGGAGACGAATTGTACCCATCTCGGTTGGTTTCAGGACAGACACGAATAGTAAACACCAAAAGTCTAAGAGTATAGACTACCCACAAGCGATCCCTTCTGAGCCAGTCATTATGTCAGGTGATGGCTACCGACCCCTTTTCTAGTTGATCAACATCGAAGTGAACTACACTGTTACTTTGTCTATGACCTTACTTAAGAGGTGAGACAAGAACTCTTAGGGACGAAGAACACCATCCTTCTTTACCTCAATCCAATCTCACTCTATCTTGCATTCACTTCTTTCAACAAAACCACAGTCCCTTCATTTAGATGCAATGTCACAAGAAATCCCTGCTACAGAAATCAATATTCTTCATCGATATAGATATCTAGTCGCAGCATATAAATTCAAGCTCAAACTCTGGAAGAAAAGGGATTCGATTGCGGCCTTGATCAAATATCATCTTCGACTACAGGCAGATGATACTTGCATTGTCCTCCCACAAGAGCAATGGATGAATGGCTGCTTCAATGTTTGTGTTCGTGTTGAAGTCACTGCGGGTAACTCGACTAGGAGCCTCATTTTTCGCTGTCCTGTTCCTCCTCTTGCCGGACAACAGGCTCCCGGGAGAAATGACGAGAAGCTCGGCTGTGAAGTGGGAACGTATATATATATGCAGCAAAACTGCCCCGATATCCGAATTCCGGAGCTCTTCGCTTTTGGCTTTACAGATGATAGCTCTGTAAGTATTCTCCGCTCGCCATCTTTGTGAAATCCATTCTGACAATTCCACCTCTTCAATGTAGTTCGTCCACGTCCAGCAGACCCCAATCTATACCAGACTTTGGCGCAAGGCCTGGAAATGGATCTATAGATGCTTAGGCTATCCAATTCTCTCCGATTATATCCATGAAAAATCTGCTCCAGCTGTCGGCACCGCCTATATGCTTATGGAACATATTGGTCCCGAGACAGGGAAAATGCTCTCAACCACCTTGTTCAACGAATCTACAGATGCAACACGACACAAGAACTTATTCACAGGCTTGGCTCGAACCATGCTCTCGCTCGCCCGTATTCCACAACAGCACATCGGATCGTTCAGATTCAACTCACTGGACTGCACTATCGCACTGTCGAATCGACCTCTAACTTGTACTATGGCTGTTTTCGAGCAAGAGGGAGCAAAGGCAACAATCCCAGAAGACCGAACCTATCAGAACACAGACAGTTTCGTATCTGACATGCTGGCAATGCACGACAATCATCTGATACACAATCCACATGCTGTGGTTGACGCGGATGATGCCAAAGACCGGATAGCCATTCTGTCACTACTTCGTGTAGTTAAACATTTCTTTGTCTTGCCAGAACGAAGGAGCGGTCCTTATTTCCTACAGGCAACCGACATGCATGCAAGCAACATTCTTGTCGATGAGGAGTGGAACATCACTTGCATAATTGATCTGGAATGGATCAGTGCGATACCGGTGGAGATGATGCATGTTCCCACTTGGATCATAAAACGCAGCACTGAACAAATAATCGACCACTATGATGAATACGATGAGGCGAGAAAGGATTTTATGTCTATCATGGATCAGGAAATGAAACATGTGCAGATGGAACATGACATTCCGATCGCACAGATAATGAGAGATTCATGGGAGTCAAAGGGGACGTGGTATTGGCTCTGCATAGAGGCTGTGAACCTGTGGCTATTTCTCTTTGAGGATCATATCATGCCCATGTTTTCATCAAACAAGGGGTTGGTTTCAAAACTGAGACAACTGTTCCGCTTCTGGCATAAAGATGCCAATAACATTATTGAAACGAAAGCTGTCGATGAGAAAAGATACCAATCGGAGCTTCGCTCTTTAGTCGAGTCTGGCCAAAAACTGCCAAAGATTTGAGGAGGATGGGTCTTTGTCGGCTGGTTCAACCTGCTTTTCTTGTTGTTATCTATATCTTATCGTCTGGTAGTTTATAATCACATGTATTACTTCTTTTCTTTATCTTCGTTGTCTGGACCTTTGCCATTTCTATGATTATTCTTACCATCACTTCACAAGGTAATAAGATAGGACTTGATTTAATGCCGAGGAATCCTGACGGAAGGCCAAGGGGAAAGACTGCGGCAGAGAAGAAAGGAAGTAATAAGCATAAATACTAATTACCAAATGAGTTCATTTGCCTCATCATTGAGATCTGTAAATCCATGAACATTAACAGTAACTCCTAGCTTACACAAAGAAGAAAAGGAAAGGAAATATATATAACTGAGGCAATGATATAAGCTGGGACCTGTTATCAAGGTAAGGGAATTTATAAATTGTGGTTATTTAGGCAAGTCCAGGGAATGAAGTGAATATACTGCTTTGAGGCCCGATCTCCTACTTTACTGTTTCCATCAGATATATCGTCTTGGCATCTCTCCATAGTGAAGCAACAAAGGACAAACCTACTTCTGTTACTTAACGGCAAGCTAAAGCTTGAGGTTTCTTGCTCTGCGATTTTATAAAACAAACATAACCACCCATCAAACACATTACCACACCACCTTTATCATCCAGTGTAGTATGAGGATGATAAACCTAGGATGGTGATGTGTGTGATGGATGATAAGGAGATATTGGATATCAACGCACCACAGAGCTAACATTTATACATTCCATTTCTGTTGAATGAATCATGTCTCTTGTTCCCCTTACTGTAAATGCCGTGCTTTGTCATCAAATAGGCTGCAGGCAGGAAGTTACCCAACCAACACAATCTCCATCAATGTGCATTTACAACCAATATCAAAGGCGAGCTGTGATGCCCCAGCATGATACTGCGCCTCAGACAGAATATAGCCCAGATCAATTCAACTTCCTCATAGCTATAGTCCCTCTCATAGCTAGGATCGTTATTCCTAATAGCAACCTGAAGCTCAGTAGCCCTCTATAGGGCATCTTATTTTCTACCGCTATAGTGGGCGATTAAAGATATCCAGAAGGCTATATAGCTAAAATGGTATATCTTAGCGATCAGGTTATTGGCTGAGTCGAGAGACCTAAAGGCGGCTATATTCTTAAGGGTATTATAAGCTTATAGATAGAAACTATTAAGAGATATCTTGATATCTCTAAAGAAGATAGCTATAGCCCTTCTGTGATTAGGCTAGATGATAGCTTATTGAAGAGTCTATTCGAGATCTATCTTGTAGTTGTTATTTATGGTTATTATTTAAAGTGCAGTTGTTGTGTATGGTTATTGTGTGTGGTTTTGTGATATATTGATGTAGGTGGAAGGAAGAGGAAAGAAACCGGATGGAAGCAACGCATTTTGTGCCCCTTATGAACCTTATAGTAGGGCAAGGGCAAAAAAACAAGGTCATGTGTGAGGGCATTGGAGTCATGATGCTCAAAAAAGTGTAATTGAAGATGGAAACCCTATCCCCTGGCGCCTCAGACAGGGATAAGGTAGGCCGTCCTCCTCCAACTACGTCCCAGTATATCCCACCCTGACATGCCACGTCACCAAGTGACCCCTCGTTCAAGCAACCAACGCTGCAGTCACAGCCTACAATCACCATTTAAAAATTCTTCTTGTCATGATCATGAAGTCAAGGACGTATAGTGTAGTCCATTGGGCACTTACAGTGATTGGATCCTTGGGGGCGAGGTGCATAATCTAGATCCGCCGCGTTTGGCCGCGGTAGCCAGTCTAATATTACTAAGTATGCCCATCCCCTGTTGAATGTGTAGAACAGATCATTCGTTCCAGCCAATAGATATCTCTCAAGTGGATTTCCCCTCAGTCAGGGTCAATATGACCACGCGCGTTGTTTTTGTGCCCTCGGTTAAAGGATTTCTTGCGCAAGCAACCCGTGGGTGTGTGCATTGCTCTTTGTCGATATCCTCCATTATTGATTACCTGACGAGATGAGTGACCGTTCTCCCAATGAGGAAATCGCCGGAGTCGGTACGCCCGGTGTACGGACCCCTCGGGCTCTGGCTCAAAACCTCGACGTCGACACGATTACCCAACAGCTTTCAGCGTGCCTGCAAACACCGCAAGGCAACCCTCCATTCATAGCACCTGTTGGATTCGATGAAGCACTCTCTGCATCAGACCATTCGGAGCCCATCTCCAAAGCCTTCAAACAACGGGGATTTTGGCCTTGGTTAGCATATTTCCTAGTCACCAAGAACGGTGATAAACTCAGCTATTTCTTCGAATGCCTCTCTGCACTACCTCTAGACATCGTCTCTGATATCGCGGGGCGTGTAGCAAGCGTACCAGTGGAGCCAACTCTAGTCATGCGATTGCAAAACACGCTCTGGACTGCTAGACGGGGATCACAACGACGCTGTGCGTAGCATTGCATCCCCCCCTTGAATCAACATTCTAATCTTGGCAGCTCAACTGCAACAACTAGGTATACATGACTTTCCACCCGCACCAACATCTTCGCCGTTACCAGAACCCAGCCCCCGAAAGCGACCACGTGTACAGCCATTGCATAATTACGATAACATAACGAGCGTAATTGATCGACGCAACTTCCACAGCATTGTCTCGGACATCCCCCAAACGGGTGATGCGAGTACAGCCTACTACCCAGCCCGTGACAAGCCGGTTGAATGGCCCCGGATAGTCGAAAACACAAACCCTTGGACGCCTGACCCAGACTCGCTACACAACTACGCATACCCCAATGCCAGCAAGATACCGTTGGTCTTTGGCTCAGAGCTCGGTGATATGATTGTTCGGAACGAGAATTTCACGGCATCAATCTTCGCATCATTTCCCTCAAACCCGGACAGATGTCGGCTTGTCTTGGACATAGAGGCTGGGATGGTTGCTCCACTCGCGATGAAGCTCTATGATGCACAGGTTGTTGAAACGGGACGGCAAAGGGCATTCCGTCTTCCAAGTGGAGCGATCTTAGAAATCATGAGTGCTGTAAGACTTACGAATACCAAGTTAAGTCGATGGGAGGAATTGCTAGGAAGTCTGATTGGTGGAGTGCGAAATGCTCAAGAGTATGTGAATGAAGTTGGTCACGGTTTGGCAATGACAAAGTGTCTGGTTATGGAAGTTCCTGGCGCAACTAACAGCCCAGCCCGAATGAGTATTATCATGGATCCGATGGTCCTGGATGATGTGATTAAGAAACTGTGGCCTACTGAAAGATCCTATTAGTTACTTTTCCTGAACCTCTCCTCCTGTCAAATTCCTATGTATTACCCATTATCTTGCCCAGCACCACCTGAACTATGATTGAGGGCAGCTGACGGACCATCCGTCAAGCGTTCATAATATATCTCCCATGCTTGCGCTCTCCAACAATCTGGACAGAAAACAAATTCCAAATCGCCATCTTCATATAGTCCTGGTTCTTGTGTACTGATCAAACAAGCATTGCAGCAGTGCAAGTCAGGGTCGAAAGGTGTCAAGTTGATGTCGAGGTCAGGGCTAACAGGGTCGTCAGGGAAGATCTCATCTTCCCCAAGATACTGCTGTAAAATAGATAGCACTTCGGGATTCTCAAACCTCTCCGCCCACCAATAGAGATCTATCCCATATCCATCTCTTATGTCTGTAGTGATCTTTGGGCTCTTGAGTAGTACCTCAAGAACCTTTACATGGTTATTTCTGACCGCAGCGAAAAGTGGTGTTGAACCGAACCAGTCGATCAAATTTGGGTCAACTCGGGCGTCGTCAACCAAGATTTGAACGATATCATCAAACCCCTCTCTAGCGGCCAGCAACAAGGCGGTACGTCCGGAATTATCAATCCTGTTTGGTTCGATACCTGGGATAGAAAGTAGTGTCTCTACGCTCTTTGTATGATGCCCATATGTGGCCATGTGTAGTCGAGACCCTCCAAAGTTTGGGCGAGCATTGTTGATGGTGCCTTCTGGACTAGCTTCAATGAGGCACTCGAGAATGTCAAGTTGTCCTCGGGACACTGCGATATCCATAGTATCATGTCCATCATTCGTTACTTCTTCTAGCAAGGCTCCCTCGTCAAGCAAATATTTGACAATCTCGACGCTTCCTTCAGAAACGGCACAATGCAAAGCAGTGGATCCCTTAAATGACTTCTTCGAGATGCTAAGACCCCTCGCAACAAGATCTTTCACGATCTCAATGCTCTCACTGAAGGAAGCTAAATGGAGACATGTGAAGCCTCTATTGTCAATGGAAGACAGATCGGAGCCGGCGTCAAGCAGTAACCGAACAGTCTCAAGATTGCCGCGGAGGCAAGCTTGATGTAAACATGTCCGTCCAATCTTGTTAGCACCCGAAACGGGTGCCCCCAATCTGATAAATTGTTTTACCAGTTTCGTACGTCCATGCGAGGCCGCAATATCGAGAGCCTGGCACCCATCTTCGTTTCTGTCCGCTATATCTACCCCGTTGTCTATGAGAAGGTTGACGATCTTCGTATAGTCCATCTCAACTGCTTTCCCAAGTAACATCCCGCCATGAGGCTTGATAATGCTAGAAAGCTGACTCCCGGCAGCGATCAAAGCATTCGCGGCGTCCAAGTGTCCATAAAAGCAGGAAACAGCCAACGGGGTGAAGCCAAGGGTATTTAGTTCTTCAATATCAGCCCCCGCGTCAATCAGAGCTTTGATGATTTGTGTATGACCCCTCCGACATACAAGATGTAAAGTACGATCTCCATACTCATCTTTTGTATGTATGTTTACTCCCAAGTCAAGGAGCAGCTTAAATGTCTCGAGTTTTCCCATGCATGCAGCCAATTGAATTGCACTTGAGCCTTTCCATCTCTCTTCTATACAGGCGCCTTCATGAACCAGCATCTGCACAACCTTATTATGGCCCATTGCACATGCCATGTGAATTGCACCCACAAGAGAAGCCCCGTTGGCTATAAGTCTTCTTGCTGCTTCCTGGCAACCACTACCACAAGCAGAATGCAAAGGGGTGAAGTCCATCTCATCCCGAGCATCAACTGTGGCGCCCATGTCCAAAAGGATATCAATGACTTCAAGAATATCTGAGTCAGCTGCTAGATGCAGCGGTGTGCGACCATCATTTGCTCGGGCATCGACAACTGCACCACTTTGTATAAGTATTCTCGCTATGTCCGCATTTCGCGCAACGTGCAATGGCGTGAAGCCTTTTCTGTTGGTTGCTGCCACATCGGCTCCTCTGTCAATCAGAATCTGCACCACTTGAGAGGAATTGCAGCAAGCTGCGAGATACAAGATACTTGTACCGTCTGGCTCCGCAGCTTTGGCACTGACTCCGGACTTAAGGAGCTTCTCAAGCATATTTTGTCGTCCCAAATCCCGTGAGATAAGAAGTGCCACACGATCAACGTCAGCCATATCCCTCACGCCGGAAATATACTCGGGAATCAATTTATCGGCTATAAAGTCCAGTCCCATTATAATCGCGTAGGATATCGGACCAGAGTTTTCAGTCATCCACCTTGTGAATACATTGGCGTTGCCTTGTTCAACAATGTTACTGAGTTGCATGTGATACCACGACCGCCAGCGACCCCACACCGAGTTTTCCTCATCGAATAATGCAGTGACAAGATTCATTGCTGTCTCGTCGCTGGTCAGCCCAGAATTAAAGTGCAGCCTCCAGGTATTTCCAGCGTAGCCTCTTAGTACTGCTCCTGGGGGAGTCACATCATCAGCCGTATCAGCCCATGTATTTTCAAAATTGATATACTGCAGACAAGCCGTCGCAAGAAGCGTGTGCTGATACTGAGACACCAAGCTTGTGTTGGCCTGGATTGCTCCTGGTGCAGGAAGTTGTGTGAGTAGAAACTCCTTGACAGAGAAGTGCGCCAGATGCACGGTTTGACGTGCAGCTAAGCTACCCGTTCCCTTGTCTTCACACCGATGAATCATCTGAATCAAAGGAGCGCATAGGCCAACTATCTCCGTTTCCACGTAGTCATCATCAATCTCATCTGGTAGATCATCCAGAGGAAAATCTTCAAAATCGCCAATCAAAACGGCTTCAGTTATTTCGGCTACGTTCAATGGTCTAATTGCAAAAGCCGCCCATCGAAGCAGGGAAATTATTCTGTCGTAGTCAGGTGATTTGACTATTCTGCTCCATTCTCGCTCATAGAGTGCCTCCAGACCAAGAGGAGTACTCTCCACGACACTCCTGAGCTTTTTCATGTTCATTCCGTTTCTCAACGATTCTTCTTGAAGCCGTAGCCAGAGAAATTGCCCTTCACATCGCGTGACCATAGTTTCAGAGAGAGAGTTACGAAACTCGTCGGATTTCTTGTTCAGCTTTCTGTTAATTATCTCTTGAGAAACAGAAACAGTGTCGGCATGAACATCGCTGGACAGAATCGTGTATTCATTGAAATTATTGGCTGTTGCGTGGCGTATGTGAGGGTCGTCGCGGCTGACTACCAAGAATCTTGATGACGTAGTTGACAAGGCGTCGTTGATAGCTTTAATAAATGCAGTTGCTGAGGCGTTATGGTTGTGAAGATTGACACATTCGTCGAGACCGTCAATGACAAAGGCACAGCCGGGAATAAGTTGTGCGATCTGCGCCAGGAGTCTCAGGTGTATTGCCCGGGGCGCAATAGGATCTCTATCCTCTTCCCAGGCATGATGAGCACACTGAAAAGCACCTTGATGCTCAGATATGACTTGTGCGATCCAGGTTCGTACAGCCAAGAATGGGTCATCCCGACTTTTCGACTCGGATGTGAGGAAGAAGTGCGCTACAGGCGTGTCAAGAGTGGTTGAAAGATGGTTGACTATACTTGCAGCGAGGACAGTCTTTCCAAACCCAGCAGGGCCACTGATCCATAAAGCTTGGAGGCCAGAGCCAGAGTCTGGAGTTAGCCAACGCTGGAAGGCTTCTCGATCGTAAATCCAGTTGCATGTTTCGGCATGTCTCTTTTGTAGTGAATCGTGATAACGCTGATCGGTGGGCCCGTGGCCAATCCATAAAAGTACCTCTTTTCGGATTTCGCCTTTGTCACGTTAGTTTCTTGCTTGATAGGTTTTGTCTGCACCCTACCTCGTGTTTCTTTCTCGATTCGGCTGAGAATAGACTTGATGTCGGCAATTGAGGCGTGGCTTTGAGAGACTTTGGGATCTAGATGATGTTCCGAAACTAAGTGCCGCAGCTGTTCAACAAGCCTCTCCAAAAGCTCAACTTGTTCTTGTTGCTTCTCTTTATCGCCAAATGCCCATTTCAACTTCTGCCTTCTCCCAGCAATCAAAGACCCATTGGCTCCATTAGCTGCGCGATGTTGACTGCCGAGCTGACAAATACTCTTGATGATATTCAACACGTCCTTAACAGCAACCACGGTATCAGGGTCATCCAAATTTTCGTTATGCGTTGCTAACAAGATGCCGTTTTCGAACCCGACACTGCGTCCCCACTGCTCCAAAAGGACCTTGGCAGTCTGGAATCGAGTGTTTATGGTGCTGGAATCAGGTCCGAAGGAGCGATAGGACTGTACCTTTTCCACGGCTTCTATACATGTGCTGAAAAGACCAGCGACACCGAGAACGAGACCCACGGCTTCCATAATTGCGATCAAGATGAGGTTGAAGTGTTGGAGCCTGACGACTGCGCAAAGAGGAACTCATGTGTCAACACAGCCACATAACCTGCATAAAGTCTCCACCAATCTGACTCAGCTTAATCACTTCTTTATTGGGCCAACACAAGTAATTTCATAAATTTATTAGACTGCATCTTGATGTAAAGCGATTATGACAAACTGTTGCTACAAGCAGTTTCCCATGGCAACAGAATATTCATGCCGTCATCTGGAATGTCTCTAAATCATTATTTAGTCCAATGCGTTACCTCATTCTCCCTTTCTCATCACTTACGTTGCTGGCCGAGTGAATTTAGCGAATCTTGTCGGTCAACATTGCAACTTCAGGACGCTCAAATAGCAGAAACTCAAAGACTAGTTAGACAATGTCTCGTAATACACTACCCAGAGAATTGGGATGTGTGTCTTAGTCAATGTCAGATAGTGCCAGCTCCGGGTGGTATGCAGTGAGATCGAGCACCTCAGACTCCTCCCCAGTATAGCCAGGCGCCCCTACAGGCGGTGTCAGTCCAAGTGCGTCCACGGGGAAGATCCAGAAGCCAATAGCTGTCTGAGGAGCTGTCTTTAACTCTTCGACTGTTTCTTCTCCTTTCGGTATTAAGCCCTTCCTCTTTGGCGTGATAAGGGAGTTCTGCCAAATGCGGTTGTCGTTCTTAAGAATCCACAGAATGTCACTTCTCTCGCAAGAAAACCTCATACGGGATGTAAGACTAAACTTATGCTCGCATGGGCTCTCCAGTTTCCAGGTACGTCGAAGATGGATCCAGGTGGATGCAAATGACCGAATATCCAGGAGCTGTTCAAAATCGGAACCGTTTTCGCGTATTTGCCCAAAGTTGTGTCTCAAATCTTGTTGGATACTAGGTCTTGGATCCTGAGGCACTCTTTGGAAGCAGGTGTATTGCATACCGTTGACTGGGATACCGCGTTTATATCTTAGAGAGCTGCTGGCTCGACGTGAGCTCCACTCTTCTCGTCGATATACGGCTAGGACAAACATGACACTGCGAAGCCCAGACATGACCTGCCTAAGCGCGTTGTTCTGTCTTAATTTTTCAAGTGCCGCAATAGTCTGCAATCGCCGTGGCACTGCGTGGAAAGCAACATTTCTGAGACCCAGTTGTTTGGTATCAGCAGCCTGAACCTCCTGAGCGAACTTGACAAATTCATTCGCCCATGAACCCGACCAATCGTCCCTAAACACTAAGACAGTATCGTAGTCGGGGTTGAAGTAGAATATCCCGTTCATATCCCCTTCATAAAGCTTGTAACGAGGGCTGATGCACGGGATTCGAATGCGGTAGTATGACAAGGCGACTTCTCGAGACTCTTGGTTAACAAAAAGAGCTGGGTGCAATCCCAAGTACTGGGGGATTCCAACCACATAGGTAGTAGTAATCAAGGGCGATGTTTTAGCAGCTCGCAAATATGGCCGCCGACCTATTGTGATTAAGCGCTCACAGGCGAGAGACTCGCGCCAAATCATAATCCTAAGCTCAGGAGGAAGGGAGGAAAAGTTATGAAGGTTCCTGTCAGGTTCCGGGAGTGGTTCCGGGACTGGATTGAATAGCTCCAAGTGTGGCCCAGGGTGTAATTTCGGTTCTTCGTAATCTGACGACATGGCGACAAAGATTGGTTGTTGATAGGTCGAGGTGAGTCGGCGAACTTGGAAGGATTGGGGTACGGAAGAAAAAAAAAAGAGAAGGATCAACCCTTGCCGAGAATCTTGTTTTATAGGTAAAATAGAAAAACTTGATATGAGGGCTGAAAAGTATATTTATCCAGAGGTGGAAAGTGATCAGGCAACCATGATTTGAGTTTTATATTACAATGTTGAGTCACTTGTTCTTATGGAGTTGCAGCCAATAAATCAAAAGACTGCAATAGACTTTTAATATAGGCTGAAAATAAGACTGTCAACTTGATGGAATGGCTTATCGCCAAACCTACAGTATGCTGAGTTGTTAAAGTTAATATGGCTACGCTTTTCATCTTCAAAGGGTGAATCTGCTAAGCGTGACAATATCACAAGTACGATCACGTGGTCACATCATACATACATACACATCTCTTTCTCTGACCGTAGTCCTGCAACTTAGATCTTCCATCAATTCACTCAATCATCACTCTCACATCTCAATAGAATCTGAGAGAGCAGCAACCATAAACCCCCAATAATTTAACAACAAAGGCTAACGATACAAAGTTCAATAAAGCCACAAGGCCGCAAAATTAATAAAGTTCAATTGGACAACAAAATCTCAGCAAAATCGCAGAGTTAATAAAGATAGCCCAAACTCAAAGACAAGATCACGGAACTGCGTCTGTTGTAGATACCTTTGCATGTAGTGTCTAATAGTCAACGTCTTTCTCATCCAATCAGCTATCCCCTGT
>NC_031953.1:7369545-7401687 GCF_000303195.2 Fusarium pseudograminearum CS3096 | reverse complement strand
TCATCCAATCAGCTATCCCCTGTGGCTTAGTTGGCTAAAGCGTCCGACTGTTATTCATAGACAATCGGGAGATCGGAAGTTCGAGCCTTCCCGGGGGAGTTTCTCTTGCTTTTTGCAAGTTCTTTTTAATAATCAATATCCTTTCATTTTCTCAGCCATTTCTTTTTGGCGTGTTATTTATAAAGACATTTGCAAATTCAGTACACACTTCTGATGCTCTGTCTTACTAAAAGGCGGGGTTAGTGTAACGTGAATCTCAGCATATCATGACATCGACACATCACAACTCACTCGTTAAACTTCATCAAAACAACAACTCTACATCGAAATGGAGACCTCCAAAAAAACCCATGTCATCGTTATCGGCGCGGGTATCGTCGGTGCCTCCATCGCATGGCACTTGGCTCAACACACAAAGGTTACCATCATCGCTGAAGACATCGGCGGCCCTGCCAGTTCAGCTTCTTTTGCGTGGCTCAACGCCAGTTCCACCAATGACAAATCTTACTACGAGTTTCGTGTTCGGTCACTGAACAGATGGAAAGAAATGGAACGCGAACTACCTGGTCTGCCCGTCACCTGGAATGGATCAGTCAATTGGCATAAGTCAGCAGAGACTTTCATTCAGAAACAAGAAAGCTTGGAGAGTTGGGGCTATGGTGTCAAGCGCATGTCAGCAAATGAGATACGATTGAAAGAGCCAGATATTGAGTTTACGAGTATCCCCGAATGGGGCCTTTGCTACACTGAGGAGGGTTCGGTTGAGGCACACTTGGCTGCGCAACAGATGGTAGCCGATGCAGAAGCGAATCATTCCACCAAGATCATCAAATCTACCGCAAGTTCCTTTCTGAAGACCAATGGTCAAGTCACTGGAGTGGTCTTGACCTCCGGGGAAGAGGTTCATGGCGACCACGTCGTTGTCGCAGCCGGGTTAGGCAGCGTGCCTCTCCTAGGAAACGAAAACATCAAACTACCAATCCACTCCGTACCAGCCCTAATCGTCAACTCAAAGCCTGTACAAGAACAGCTACTTCACACCCTCGTCAACTCAAAGTACCTCTACATGCGTCAAACAAAGGACGGAGTTATCAAAGCCGGATGCGAAAACCCTGGTGACGATCCAGGCGATGACCCTGCGCAAACTGCACGAGATGTTTTCAGGGAGTTGCAGAATACTCTGATTGGAGGCGATAAGCTCGAGTTTGACTATTTTACTGTTGGTAATAAACCAACACCTGACGACGGAATGCCGATTATTGGACCGACGGGGCTTGGTAATGTCAGTGTGGCGGTCATGCATTCTGGCGTCACGAATGCTGCTATTGTTGGAGAATTGGTGAGCAAGCAGATCTTAACGGGAGAGATGGATCCAGTTCTTGGTCAATTCCGCCTTGATCGGTTCAGTGCTTGATTGCTCTACACAAAACGTAATAGGCAGGAATGACTGGTTGCGCAGTTATAACAGCAATGGAATAAAAGAGACACAAGGAGAAGTGCCAGTTCTAGTAAATTTACAAATTAACCCATGCTTTACTTTTATTTCTACTGAAGTCTTATCTTATTTCTCACTTTGTTTGTACTGCAGTAGTCGATTCATAAAATATCCTAATACTTGGATTTATGCTCTATGAAGCTACCCTGGATCTTCAATTAAAGATGTGCAATAATTTGTTTTCCACTGTTCATAATGTCTACGCCCCTGCACTTACCAATATTAAGGATTATTACTCTCTGGACTTAGTTCCTGTACCTATCCCTAGTTGATTCTGTGTCTCTTGGTCTTACAAGTTATCAATAGGTAATACACATTAGTGGGACTCTAGTTCACTATCTTGCGAATACCCATCGCGATTCAGTTTGTATCCATCGCTAAATCCTGCCATTTCCATCATCGTGAGACTCAGAGTCCGCAACGTAACCAGACCAATAGAATCTTTGCGGTGCCATCACCTTCGGCATGATCCTTTCTAAAGCGCCATCCTTCGTCATTTGCCGGACTGTAGCGTTGAGGACCCAGTGCCGTGCTATGACATGAGCTTGAACTTTAATTTCTGGACCCTCGGCCGAGTGATGGGATAAAGTACATAGTATACACACCCGAATATCTCGCACTGTACGGTTCCGCGATCCTCAGATTTGTTTATTGAGAACCACTCTGTACCTGTCCCCTGGCAGCTGGGGTGAGATGACGTGGGGTTTGTCGTTGCAATATGTAACTTAATCGGTTGCACGATTCATGCAACAAGACGGGGAAGGCTTGCTCATGACTTTTACTTTTGTTGACCGACAGATCTTCACATCTGTACCTGGCTCTGTATGACTTGCACCCACGAATCAAGGCCCATCCAGCCCCCCTTGCGATCCATTGAGACGTTGCATTCTTACTTGGAATCATTTCCCACCTAGTCAGGATGCGAATCCTCCGGAGCCTCCGTCTTGAGAACGACGGCATCATCATGGTGAGAAATCTAAACTATTCACGGAAACATCGGCAGCGTCCGCTAAGCCTTCATCGTAAGCTCAGGCCATATCGAGTATCCCGCGTCGTGGAAA
This sequence comes from Fusarium pseudograminearum CS3096, assembly GCF_000303195.2. Taxonomy (NCBI): domain Eukaryota; kingdom Fungi; phylum Ascomycota; class Sordariomycetes; order Hypocreales; family Nectriaceae; genus Fusarium; species Fusarium pseudograminearum. Next base: position 7,399,131 of record NC_031953.1, on the reverse strand, counting down.
GGAGGTCGTCGTAACCGAAAACACTCCAGAAAAGACGCATCAGCGGAGAAGAAAGCATTCATAAATCCGCTCCGAGTCCCCGCCGTTGCTTTCCGTTCCAGTTGTAACCAACCCTCTTTCGCCAAGACATCATGCATCTGCAAGCTCTTACCGGTCTAGCCACATTGGCTGTCACTGCGGCCTCTCAGACCCTCTGGTCTCGAGACGTTGACTACAAGGCGCTTAGCAAGGAGCTGTCAGCCTCTGCAAAGGTCTACTTCCCTGGCACCGAGGACTTTGAAGCTGCTTCGAAGCGTTGGTCCAACCTTGATACGCCAACCGCCAACATTGTCGTTGTTCCCGCCACTGAGAACGATGTCGTTGAGATTGTAAGTTCCATGTTTATTGTTTCGCAAATATTTTCCGTCTTGGTCATTGAACTTTCCCTTCGTCCAAACATTTTGTGCTTTTTATGCACGCCACCCCACGTGTCCTTGTTACCCACAGACTCTGTGCCTCAATCACTTTGCTAACACCCTGTGACAGGTCAAGTTTGCCAACAAGAAGAACCTGCCCTTCCTGGCCCAGAACAGTGCTCATGGAGCGATCACCACTCTGGGGCAGATGAAGCAGGGTATCGAGATTTATCTCAACCAGCTCTCTGGTGTCAAGATCGCCAAAGATGGAAAGAGTGTCACCATTCTTGGTGGAACCGCATCCAAGAAAGTGACCATGGGTCTTTGGGAGGCTGGAAAGCAGACAGGTACGTCTGAGATAAACATTAATTCTACAAAAATGAGAACGTGGGCAGAGATGCTAACGTAATCTTGATAGTCACTGGCTGCTGTGAATGTGTGGGCTATGTCGGTCCAGCCCTCGGCGGAGGCCATGGTTGGCTTCAGGGTCGTCACGGTCTCATTGCCGACCAGTTCGAGTCAATGAACATTGTTCTCTCCAACGGTACTCTTGCCACTGTTGACGAGAACTCTGAGCTGTGGTGGGCTCTCAAGGGAGCTGGCCACAACTTTGGCATTGTCACTTCAGTCACTTCCAAGACTTACGATGCCAAGTTCAAGAACTGGGCATTTGCTAGCTTGACCTTCAAGGGCGAGAAGGTTGAGGAGCTGTACGAGACCATCAATAAGTACATCCTCAAGAATGGCACACAGCCTACCGACCTGATTAACTGGTCTTACTGGTTCAACATTCCCGCTTTGGATCCCACTGGTGTAAGTTTTGGCCTATATTTCGTTTTTTGACAGATGACTGACCAGTAAAAATAGCCTATTGTCCAGATCCTCCTCATGCAAGAGGGCGTTGACGTAGTCGACAAGGCATACACTGATCCCTTCCAGAAACTAAAGCCCCTCGCAGTTGACGCGAAGAAGGGTGTCTACACAGATCTTGCCAAATGGGTCGGGGTGACCACTGAGGATGGCCCCTGCCAGAAGAACGGAGCCATGAACCCCCGTTTCCCCATTTACCTCGAGACATACAACCCAGCCGCGCAGAAGAAGGCCTTCAACTACTTTGCCGACAACATCCGAGGCGACTCTATCTTCAATGGCTCGCTGGTCACTTTCGATGGTTACTCCACTGAAGGCGTCAAGGCTGTTGACTCCAAGAGCACCGCTTTCGCATACCGAAACCAGAACATTCTTGTGGGCCCGTTGTTGAGCTACCAGTCCAACGGAACTGCCACGGATGAGAAGGCTTCTGAGATTGGCCACAAGATCCGAGACATTCTGCACGAGGGAACTGGGCGTAGCACTGTCCCTGTCTATGTCAACTATGCTTTCGGCGATGAGGGTCCGAAAGAGTGGTACGGAAGCGAGGCCTGGAGACAGAGCCGCCTGCAGGAGTTGAAGGAGGCTTATGATCCCATGGGAATGTTTAGCTTCTACGCTCCCATTGCCTAGATTGGGTGGCTTTAACTGTAAATAGCTCTTTGTTTCTTCTCTCTGCGCTGTGCCATTTAGCCAAGCCGTCACATATAGTAGAGTATTAATTATGCAATATTCTTGCAAGGAGAAAAGTCCCTATGGTTGAACATGTTGTCATCCTAGTGATCAATCCGCTACTGTGTGTCCATTATAGCCACAACCGCCCCAGCTTGTTCTGAACAATCTGTCTAGCGGGTAATACAACAGATCATCCCCAGATTTTTGGTACAAAAATAAATTACCTCAGATTACCTATGGTCTAAGCAACATGAGCAGACTTGCTCATATCTTGTACCTCAAGCGGCCAACTTTTCTGATACCCTGGAGACAATCCATGAACCACTCGGTCGAATCGAGGGATTATCGCCGAGGTAGCTAAGCGAGACCGAAGGACCCGCTAGTAATTTCGGCAGTTTTATGGCGCTGATTACAGAAAGACACGCCTTGCGCTATATATTTGTCACGGTGATTGATCACCTCAATCGGGTCAGCAAATCGCTCAAAGCCTGTTCACAAACCACAAATACTGAAGGACAACGGCATCTTATGAATGTTTGCATTGTTTAGGTATTTGTGCTGGCTAGTTATGTTTAGGAGCTTGCAAGCTTCACACCTGTGAGCTCTTTACAAGCCTTGACGATAGCTTCCTGCTTGTCTAGGTCCGCTGTCAAGGCATGAGGCTGAGCCCTCTCCTTCTTAGGGTCAAAGTAAACACCAGTCAGAGATGTATCGTAATCACCCTCAGCCAACATGACATATGTCTCGATACCATCCTCCATCTTGCCGGGAGCGTCTTGACCTGCAAGCTTGGTGGGAACGTATCCAGGGTGCACAGCAATGACCGAGGTATCCTTGAAACGTCGTGCAATTGCGTTGACGAGGAGGACAACGTGGAACTTGGCGTCGCAGTACGCTGGGAAATCCTTCCACTCCTTCTCTCCGCGCTCCAACCAGAAAATGTCCTTGAGACTTGTGTCGGCCTCGTGGTGTAGAACAGAGGCGATAAAGATGAGACGCTTGGGCTGGTTGAGGAGAGCTGCGAAAATGTACGGGGAGACAAGGTTGACAAAGACGCTTGCTGGGACACCAAGATCTGACTTTCGGAACGGCCCGTAGAGTAGTCCGGCGTTGAGAATGACGGCGTCAAAGGTGCCGATCGCATTCGCTTCGTCAGCGAGCTTGCGCGTTTCCGCAACGGTAGTCAAGTCGGCAATCAGAACACCAGCAGCACCTGGCAGCTTGGTCTTGACTTCATCGGCGCGCTCTTGGTTGCGAGCATGGAGGTAAACTTGGTGCTTTCGCTCGATCAGCTGGCGGGCAGCTTCGAAGCCAAAGCCGTCGGTAGATCCGGTAATGAGAATTCGGGCCATGATGGAAGTGGAATAGTGTTTTTGAGTTTTAGTTGAGCCGTGGGAAAACGAATAGAATACGACTCTTTAAGCAGGGGGAGGTGTAAGTCGAAGTAAGTAGTCGAAACAGGATGTTTTCAGTGAGTGATTCACGGACAAAAGGAATTTCGCTACAAATTAACGGGGGGGATGAGACCTTGTTAGTGTCGGCGCTCTTAAAGTGCCGATGGATACAAAACTGGGGTCGCGGAGGGTCACAGACTTTGCTCATTGCCCGAGTGTTGGCCGAAGTACCAACATCCATGGCAATGGCAGGCCTGACTCGCGTATGGGAACTTGTCCAACCAACACCAAGTGAGTCATATAAAACGCTGTCGCATCGTTGCCTCATTTGGCAGACCCACGATCTTTTGTCAGTGCCCTCAAAAAAAGGGTTATATGGGGTATCGTGGGGGGCTGGGCATATCCTTGATTCAGTTGCAAACAAACATGGGTTTGTGTGGGGGAATGGTTGGATCCCAAAATGCATCTCATCTGATACATATCGTTCGACATCAGCGCAGGTCAATCATTGCTCTGCAGTTAATGTGATTGAGTGCGTCATTGAGTGCGACATCGGAAAGATAGAGTGATACAATAATAGACCTGATCAACTTTAACAAGGACTTGCCCTCATTCAGAAAAGCTTTGACTGAATATACTTCTGAAGGCGAATCACTATTATCTTCATCAGGCTTCTTATCAATTGAGACCATCATGACTACGGCAAACAAACCTCATCAGGGTAGATTTCGCTATCTGACCCGTGGAAGTCAGCCGACTCCAAGCAAGGAAGCCTATCTGCTCCCATCACTGTCCGAGTTTGGTGATATTGTCACTCTACCCTTGACAGACCTTCGTCCATCCTTGGACCTTGGACAAGACTCGCCGTACAAACTTGATGTTCATGGTTTTACTGCCCGTCGACATGATTCAGCTTTGCACTCGACCCCTTACAGTCGAGCAAGTTGGAACAATGAGAAACTTCTTCGTCAAATCTACTTTCCAGAAGTAGAAGAGTTTGTCAAGAGCGTGACAGGATGCAAGAAGGCTGTAGTATCCGCTGCAGTTGTCAGAAACCGCTTGTACAGCGAGGGTGATGACTCAGCCCCTGCCGAAGAGGAGGCTGACACACAGCCCTCTGGCTCGGAGGACACGTCTCATTTGTTCCCACCAATCTTTGGAAATTCTGTAAAGGATGGCGTATGCCCAGCTCCCAAGGTGCATTTGGACTGTACACCCAAGGGAGCCAGGCACCATATTCGCCGTTATCACAGCGAAGTTGCTCTCGCAGCTGAGAAGGTCATTGAGGCCGAAAACCGTTTGCTTGAGTCTGGCGTTGAATGGAACGACCTCAAGGATCACAGTGGCAAGGTTCCTCACTTCGCGCTATTCTCCATCTGGCGACCTTTGAAGACTGTCCACCGCGACCCTCTGGCTTTGTCTTCAGCTGCTTCGTTCCCTGTATCTGATTACGTGCCCTGCGACCAGCGTGAGCCCACCGACCACAACATTCCCTCTCACTTATACCGCATCGTTGGTAGAGACGAGGAAAACATTGACAAGAATGATGATACGTACCAGACTCAAAGTTATCTGGCTTACGCCCCGCGAGATGCAGAAAAGACATCGCATGCCTGGCACTATATCTCAGAACAACAACCTTCTGATGTTTTGGTGATTCAATTGTTTGACAACGAGATGGAAGCGCATGCAAGAGCACCTTTGGAGGGTGGCAAGGGCAAGTCGGATCTTGGAGTGGGAGGAGCTGTTCACAGTGCTTTTGAGCTGGTGGACCAGGATGAGAAGGCAGAAGCTAGAGAGAGCATTGAGGTTCGCGTTGCAGCGTTCTGGTGATGGCAACATGTTAGGTAGGTAGTTAGTACAGCTGAACTGTTAAAGTTGAACAATATGTGACCTCAAATTGCGACAAACTTTAGTGGTGACATGTTTCTCTAGTGAATTTTTTGGTGTTTCCGTATTTTTCGCCATCGACAACTCTCCTAGTATTTCATGTTCACGCAAACGCAGACAAGTTAGTTATGTTCAGTAAGACCAAAAATAATTCTTCATTCAGTGTTCCACTAGCTACGTCCAGAGGCTCTCTTGACACCAAAACGTTGCCCCAAAACAACGAATTGTGCCACGGTAATGATACGGCGCAGCGCCAGACCCTCCTGCTTATTGAAAGCCCCATCCATAGCATCCTGTGTAGCCTGCCAGTCTACAAAACCTAGATTCTCAACATTTGCCTTTGTCACTAACTCCGAAATCTTTTTGTGCAATGGTCCTCCGGGCCAAAACTTCCTCGGACCCATGTAAGCCTTCTTACTCATGTTGTACACCTCATCAGTAACAAAGGGCTTGACAGCCTCCCGAAGAATATGCTTCTCACGCCAAGTCTTATCCTTCGCGTTGTATCTCATCTTAAGACTGGGAGGCACGTTGTTAACGTACTCGGTCAAATGATGGTCGAGGAAAGGGCAACGACTTTCGACTTGGTGAACCATGTCGATGTTATCTCCGTTGTATCGCAAGATGAAGTGAGGCATGAATGTTTTGACAAACATGTACTGTGCAGTATGGACGGGATGCCAACGGTTCAGAATGTTGTCGCGGACTCTCCCGTCGAAACCTTCAATCATGGTGGTCTCGGGAATGCTGTTGCCGTAGACCTTGGTCCAGTCGGAGAACGGTAGACTTCCGACTCTCGCGATAGAACTGGTGACGTGGCTAGAATAAAACATTCTCTTTGTGGAGATTGGCACCTTTGGTGTGAAGTCTCCGAAAATGCCATATTGAGCTTCTTTGCTGGCTAGAGCGTGTGCTTCTTGACGCTCAGTATCGGTCATCATGGCAGGCCACGAGTGGTCAGGTTCGCTTAGCGAATCAGCTCTGAAGGCATCATAGCCCCCAAAGTGCTCATCAGAGCCCTCGCCTGCATAAAAGTTAGAAATCGTGGTAGAGTAGGTATAGTAGGTTACTTACCAGTGATTACTGCCTTGATACCCTGGGCGTGCACGGCCTCCGCCAAAGCCAATCGGCCCATTCCATTCAGGTCTGGAAGAGGTACTTCGCTGTACCATGTCGTGTCTTCAAATCGCGCGACCAGAGCTTCTTCATCCATCTTGACTAGATGGATGTCGACGCCGAGGAAATCTGCCGTGCGACGAGCGATTGCTACATCTTGTCAGCAATGAGATAAAAATAGAACCAAGGTTGCTTACCTGACTCGTCTGCCCCGCTGCCCTCATCGAATTGGACGGTGTAGCATTTCATACTCGACGGCAATAAACTCGTTTCATTGCCGAGCTTGGTGCCCTGCTTGATGAGGTGCGACACCATTCCAGCGACAGAGGACGAGTCAATTCCTCCAGAGAGGTAGACAGCTACAGGAACATCTGCCTTGAGACGGATCCTTACAGCTTCTAGAAGGCGTTCTCTGACACCTTCAGTAATTTCGTCCTCGGATCGCAGATCCTTGGCAAACTGCACAATTTCAGTAATGAGACAAGATAATAATATTGGCAATTTCTTACCTTGTCGGGATACTCAAGATCCCAGTATGGGTGTTGTTCTTCCCGTTCATTGGGTCGAGCAATGAGATAATGTCCGGGCCGGACCTGTAAATGTTAGTTAGATGCATGTCATGGGATAGCTGTGCTGCAAGATTGACCTACCTTGTAAACTCCTTCAAAGAAAGTAGTGGAGTCAACTCTCCAGCTCTGGTCTCGCAGCGATCGGACGCACCACTCCGGCTGCAGGCCAAACGCCAAAAACGACTTGATCTCAGTTGCAACCAGTAATTTGTTCTGGTGAACTGTGTAGTACAGAGACTTGATACCGTACCGATCTCTCGCAGCAATGAGCTGCTGACGGTTTTCATCCCATAGAACAAATGCAAATTCTCCTCTGAGGTGAGAAATGAAAGATAGGCCATAGTGCTTGTAAAGCGCAATGACAATTTCACAGTCACTGTTTCCCACAAACTTGAACTCATCTGCTAACTGCTCTTTGTAGCGCTCGTAGTCATAGAGTTCGCCATTCACAACAGCGTGGATACCACCTTGTTCGTCGTGGAACGGTTGGTTTCCACTGGGACTGAGATCTATGATCGATAAACGAACATGTCCGAGACCTGTCACAATTTAGATCATCTCATCGCCAAGAGTCTATGCGATATGTCAAAACTCACCAACATGATGATCATCACTGAACCAACGGCCTCGTGCATCAGGTCCACGATGAGCAATCAGATCAAGGCTGGTCTCCAGTTCTTCTACCACATGTTTGACGTCTCCGTTCAACACGGGCGACCTGGACTGGCCAGGGTGGGTAATGAAGGCACTGATTCCACACATAATTGCAATACTTGGAGGGGAAAATGGTACACTGGATGCGGCACACACTGATCTTTGACATACAGTTAAGGTAGGTCACCAAGATGCCCGACATCGGACGTTGACTCCCGGTAAGCCGTAGCTTGAGACCGATCCTACTACCCCCACGATCCCCACGAGTATGTAATACTAAGGCCCCTCAGGAATTAGCCGCGGAGGTTTGCCGCATACGTAGTTGACTGGGGAAAAAGGTACAGAACCTTGGCAGACGAAACTCAAAACACTGTACAAGCCCGGTTGAATCTCACCCTACACCCCCCTTGTCAATGTTTAAATCGCGGAACCGCAACTTAGTGTCGGACACACCGAGAGATGAGATTCAACAGAGTGATATCGTGCAGAAAAAGAAGCCCACAGACTAGATCGCATCATGCAATGCTACATTGTTGCCATTTCTTAGGCCGGCCAAGACTTGTAGGACGCTTACAACGGCCCGCAACGGCCCGGTACGGAATCGGGCGTTATCCCCCTAGTCTGGATAATAGCTCAACACAAGCTTTTTCAACCAGTGGAGAACACACGTGTGTCCAGAGACTCATGTACCCCTGTCGTTCTTCGTACACTGTGCTCCCGAACATCTCCCACATGCAACGCTATCTATAGATCGAACAGAGTTTAAACTAATCTCGTTTGAAACTTGACTAGTCGATTTCAAGTGCCGATTGGCACGGTAGGTGGACCTTGATAGGTGAAATGAACTTTGTCCCTGTCTCGCGACTTCGCCTAATCAAACACCGAAGTAAAGTGGATTGATTGCTTACTACTCTGTATGTACTGTCATCATCCCGCCGGTGAGATCTATTGAGATATGTCTGAATAGCAATTACGTAAATATCCACTTCACGAGCTCCATCAGCAGTGAAGCCATTCCTGATGCATTCATAGCTAATGGAACATCATCTACAGTGGATTACTTGTTGCGGGCATTTTACAACATTGCTGGATACGGGCAACTTCACTCCCCCGGCGTCAGTCTGACAAGGCATAGTCTCCGACTCAGTTCCTTGTATGAAGGTTTCACATCGTCAGGGTACCTTAACCGTGGCGGTGATGTAGCATTGGCCCCATAAGGTATCTTATGTGAGAGAATACGGAGTTGCGGCCGCTGTTATCTACGTGCACCAAGTCAGTCGGGTGAATGGACAGCGACCTATTGGCGGAAGTGCGGTTTGAGAATTTTCTACGCGCGGGCGAGGCCTATTTGCTTACTCGGTTGAGAGGAACGGAATACTGGAAGTAACTGTGTGACTCGCTGACCATCAGATAGAGACACGCCATTGCATCCGACATGCAGAATGTTGAAACGAATATGAACATGATTTGGCAATTTTCGCAGGTCTTTGCCTCCAGGCCTCGATGTACCATTAGATATTGAAGCCCGTATGTGTAGGCTGTATTTTATAAAGTTTAGCCAGGTCGATAGACAGGTGTAAGGGTTATCAATCTACGTTATTGCCAGCCCATATTGCATTTCCATCATTTTTATCTTTCCAACAAATTAGTGAAAAGTTTATGCTTTAGAATTCCACACATTATGGCTCCCCCAGCAGCAGTATCACCAATTTTCGTGCCCCAGGTTGGCGCCCCAACTGACTTCCACGAGTTGGAACCACAATGGGATACCGTTGGTGTTGAGTGTTCAGGCTTGACCAACAAAGCCCTTACCAACTGGCTACACAAGGAGCACCACAGTCACTTGAGTCTTATCCAAGCTGCGTGGGCCCTATGTCTTAGAGGCTATACTGGCTCTGAGGATGTTTCGTTTACTTGCTTGGGCCCTGAAAGGTACGTGGTCTAGGGTAGTCGTTGTTGCCTTGCTAACATTTACTGAGGAACTATTGCTGCCATGTCTCACCTACGCAACCTGTTCGAAGTCTGTTCCATCTCCAACATGTTGAGTCAATTGGACAGAATCGAACAACATTTTGGGATGCCATCTCGGTTGTCCTTACACACGAAGACCTTATTGAGGTCACGAACCCTTCGGCGATGGTAAGTCCCCCCATTAATACATTCAATTGACAGTCAAGACTCACAAGAATACCAAGTTTGATCTCGCTGTCTGTTTTTCACAACGGGTAGAGGCACATGTGCCAAGTATCAAGGTATACTACAGATCATCAAAAGTCATATCTGCCATGGCTGAGATGATCGCCGCCACCGTTGCCAAATCAATCGAGGAGATCGTTGCCAATATTGACTCTCAGATCAACGACCTTGAACTCTGCAGCGACTTGGACATCAACCGACTCGCCAGATGGAACATTCTATCAAATGCACAAGACCCCATCCCACAACCCATTCATCGAGTCATCTCTCAAAACTCTACACTGCACCCCACATCCATTGCTGTGTCTGCTTGGGATGGAGACTTTACATATCGAGAGCTGGACCGCCTCGCAACTGGTCTTGCCATATGGCTCCAGCATCTTGGTATTGTCGGTCCAGAAGTCTTTGTTCCTCTCGTCTTCGACAAGTCCAAATGGGCAGTCGTTGCACAGTTGGCTGTTCTCAAGGCCGGTGGTGCATATTTCTTCATCAACCCATCTCATCCTGTTCATTACAGTCGCGAGCTATGTTCATCTTTGAACCCGCTTGTCGCGGTTTGCGCTGCAAACCACAGTGACATTGCAAAAGAGCTCGTCTGCGAAGCTATTGCTCTCGGGGACTCGGTTCGTGAGCTTCTGGAGTCCATACCCGTGGATGACACTCCTGGATCACCAACAGTCGACATCAGCACATCAAATGCCATGTACATCACCTTCACATCTGGCACAACAGGCAAGCCTAAGGGAATCATCACGGAGCACTCTGCGTTTTACTGCATGGCTGTGGCAAACGCAAAGTCTCTTCAGATCAACGACACAACAAGAATGCTGCAGTTTGCATCATATTCTTTTGATGTCAGCAATCGTGACACCCTTGTCACGCTGATGTTTGGAGGTCGTGTTTGTATCCCATCCGAGTCAGATCGTTTGAACAACCTCGCAGGATTCATGAGAGATCATGAAGTGAACCTCGCTAGCTTGACACCCTCTATGGCCAGCACTCTCAGCCCATCATCATGCCCCACACTTCGAGGACTGGTCCTTGGAGGCGAACCCATGACAGAGAGTCATATCTCTACATGGTCCAAACACGTACAGCTTTTCAATGCTTACGGTGTGAGTGAGAGTACTGGTATCGCAGCGTTGGCGTCAAACATCAAGTCAGGTGTTTCGCCAAGCAACATCGGGTACGGGTGTGGCTCCAGATTATGGGTCGTTGCGATTGATCAGCCGGACAAGCTAGCACCAATTGGTGCGCTAGGTGAACTGGTCATTGAAGGTCCATCCATTTCACGTGGATATTTGGATGACAAGGCTCGAACGGACCAACACTTCACATCGGATCCCGAATGGAAGAAGCGGATCTACCAGGAATACGGTTACCGTCAATCTGGAAAACGGACCTTTCGCACAGGAGATCTGGTGCGGTACAATCTCGACGGATCATTGCAGTTGGCAGGAAGACGAGATCATCAAGTCAAGGTCAACGGACAGAGACTGGAACTGACGGCGGTTGAGCACCACATTTCCGCATGTCCGCAAGTACTGGAAGCAGGCTTCGGCCATGTTGCTGTTGTCGCTGTCAAGGCTGGGAACAGCGGGTCTACGAAGCTTGTTGCCTTCCTAGGACGCGACACTTCTCGGGAGACTTGTACTCCCGCCCAGATGGTACCGGAGCAACTGAAGGATATGGATGGCTTGAGGTTAGATCTTGAGGGATTCCTTCTTCTTGATTTACCGTCATACATGGTTCCGTCAGAGTTTGTGTTTTTGCAACACATGCCTCTTACGACATCCAACAAACTCAACCGACTTCTCTTGCAGAACACTGCTGCTCAAGCGTTAGCACTTGATCAAGATGAACAGCTCAACGGTCATGATTTGAGCGATGGAGAAGGGCCATCCACTGATAGTGAGATGGTGCTCGCAGAGACTTGGGCTAAGATACTTGGTATCAAGGAGTCCACAATCTCACGCAACGATAGCTTTTTTAGACGTGGCGGCGACTCAATGGCCGCCATAAGAATGGTAGCGAGTCTTCGTGAAGCAGGATTCCTCATCTCTGTATCCGACATCTTCAAGACATCCATCTTGTCAGAACTGGCTCTTCTCCTGGTTCAAGCAGATGAGAAATCTACATCAACTCTGCCTGCCTCATTCTCCATGCTCGAGAATTCTGACAAGACTGTTGAGTCGATAGCACGAGAGGCTGGCCTCTTGGTCGATGACATTGAGGATGCGTATCCATGCACACACATGCAGCAGGGACTTCTTGCCTTGACGGCACAGAATTCCCGAGCGTACATTGGCACCTATTTCTGGCAACTCGCTTCTGGAGTTGACATGAATCGTTTCAAGCAAGCTTGGCAGGAAGTCTGGCAACACAACCCAGTTCTTCGCACTCGAGCGGTACAGTCACCAGAGGGACTCCTCCAGGTAGTTGTCCACGCCGACATGCCATGGGAAGTTGTTTCTTCCGTGGCAGGATTCCCAACCAAGATCGACATCAACGAAGGCCCTCTCGTCAGGTTTTATCTCAGTGCGGAGACTTTCCGTCTGGACATTCATCATGCTTTGTTCGATGAATGGTCTCTCGATCTACTTCTTGCTCAAGTTCAGCAGGCTTATGCGGGAGAATCTCTTCAGATGAAGCCTTTCAGCCCATTTGTGAGACACATTCTCCAGCAAGACCACCTGAGCTCTGAGACATTCTGGCGTCAGCAATTCTCGGGTCTGGAGGTCGAGCATTTCCCAGCCACAGCTTCGAAGGTGGGAGACACGACGAAGACGATTGTGCTTGAGCGTGATCTCCCACTTGATGCTGAGATGTCGACCAAGTATACGATATCATCCGTCGTGAGACTTGCGTGGGCTATTCTTCTGTGGCATCAGACAGGTTCTGAAGATGTCGTGTTTGGTGCTACTGTCAGTGGTCGAAATGCCAGCATCGACGGCATCGACCAGATCAGCGGGCCGACCCTGGCTTCTTTGCCTATTCGCATCAAACTGCCAACTGGGAGTTCCGTTCAAGACGGTCTAGCAGAGGTCCAGGATCAGTTCGTCAACATGATCCCTCACGAGCAGACGGGTCTATCACGCATTCGACAGTACGGCAAGGAAGCTGCTGAGGCATGCAATTTCCAGAATCTGCTTGTTGTACAACCACATGAGCAGAAGGTGGACTCTGCAGTATTTCGATCCTCGACTGGCAGCGCAGCTTCGTCTGACAACACCACGGCTTTTGCAAGCTACCCTCTGGTTTTGACATGCCGACCGGACGAAGGTCGAGTCAACTTCAAGGCGGCATTTGACTCGGATTTGATCACTTCAGAGGCCATCGAGGGTCTACTCAGTCAACTATCACACGTTGTCCGACAGATCATGACATCGGAATCTGTGGCAATCAGAGACATCAGCACGGTGCCTCCACAGGACATGAAGAAGCTGCGAGTGTGGAACGAGGCAGTGCCGAAATCTGTTGACATTTGTGTCCACGACCGCATTCGACAACTTTCTACTTCCCAACCAGATGCACTTGCAGTTCACTCGATGGACCTTGACTTGACCTACCGACAAGTTGAAGATTACTCCAATCGCTTCGCAAATCATCTTATCAGTCAAGGTGTCACGGAGGGTGACTTTGTGCCAGTCTTGATTGAAAGGTCGCCCTGGGCTCCAGTCATCATGTTGGCAGTTCTCAAGACAGGCGCTGCCTTTGTTCTTCTTGACCTTTCACATCCCATTCAACGACTAAGAACAATGTGTTCTATGATCGATGCTAAAATCCTTGTTGTCTTCGAACAGACTAGGCACATTGGCGAAGGGCTCTCACTTCCAATCACAACCTTTGAGCCGGCGGAGTATCTTGAGAGACAACACCAGGTGTGCGGTACTTTGCCTCCGATTGTCTCTCCACACGCAGACTCACCTGCGTGTGTTGTCTTCAGCTCAGGTTCAACAGGCGTGCCCAAAGGCATTGTGCTCCCCCATGGCGCTATCGCTACAAGCGCGGCCGTCATGCGAGAACGCGGCAACCTTACCGCAGCCAGCCGCGTGTTCCATTTCGCCTCGTTCGCATTCGACATCAGTATCGGAGAGATCCTCTTCACTCTTGCAGCTGGTGCTTGCATCTGTGTTCCTCACGAGCAGGAACGACGAGACAATCCAGGGAAGGCAGCAGGTGATCTCGGGGCCACTTGGGCGCTGTTGACTCCATCTGTTATCAACCTCTTTGATCCTTCAGATGTACCAACTTTGGAGACTCTGGGTTCTTGCGGTGAACCTCTTACCTCTCAGATTGTCGATATTTGGGCACACAAGTTGAACCTTTTCGCGATGTATGCCCCAGCAGAATGCACTGTCATCTCACACATCGGTCGCGTTTTGCCAGAGACACACCCATCGCACATCGGTCGCAGCTTTGGAGCTGCATCATGGGTGGTTGATCCAACCGATCACAACAGGCTTGTCCCTATTGGCACAATTGGAGAGCTACTTGTTGAGGGTCCTGTTGTTTCAACCGGCTACTTGAAGGACAAGGCCCGCTCAGACCTGGTCTTTGTCGACAACCCATCTTGGCTCTCCCAGTTCCGTTCAAGCTGCGGAAGAATGTACAAGACTGGTGATCTTGTCAGACAGACACCTGATGGTTCTCTCCAGTTCCTAGGACGAAAGGATGATCAGGTAAAACTTCACGGCCAGAGACTTGAAGTCGGTGAGGTTGAGCATTGCTTGATGTCTGTTTGTCAAGACATCAAGGCTGTCGCTGTGGAGTGCGTCAAGGTTGCGGACCAGAACAATCGGGCTGCGTTGGTCGCGTTCATTGCGCCGCACACAGAAGGAGCATGGGGCCAAGTCGCAAGCGAGGCTGAGGGAGGTGATGTACAGTGGATTGCTTCACCAAATGAGGAGTTCTACTCTACCATTGAAGCGCTAGACACATCTGCGCGGGATCAGCTTCCGTCGTACATGGTTCCCGCCTACTTCATTCCCGTCGCCAACATCCCACTAAGTCTTTCAGGCAAGATCAATCGACGTCTCCTGCGCGAGACATTCTCGGCGAGTATATCGAAGAACCTCGATCAGTACCAGTTGACGACCAACACTGTGGAGGTGGATGGAACACCAGAGACTGCACATGACCGAGAGATTCAGGAAATCTTCGCAAAGGTTCTCAATGTCGACGCTCAGTCAGTTCCTATGAATGGCAATTTCTTCAGTATGGGAGGAGATTCGATCTCGGCGATGGCTGCTTCTACACTCGCTAGACGGAGAGGTATCGAACTGGCGGTTGCTACCATCTTTACGCATCAGGTCCTTTACAAGATCTCTTTGGCATGCGCTCCAGTTAATGGGGAGACGACTAAGGCTGGGGAACACACCGAGGGACAGGCTGGAAATGCCTCCAATGGCGGCCACATCCCTCTCGACGAGCTCCCAAATCATATTCCACGAGATGTCCTGGAGAATGTCATTGAAGCCAGCCCCGCGACCGAGTTCCAGGCAATGACTCTGTACAACTTTTACAGTCGTTACCTCTGGATCGCGTTGCCTGATGCTGTGGATGAGGAGCGTCTGGAGGCTGCTTATAATAGCCTTGTCCAGAAGCACTCCATCTTGCGCACAGTCTTCTACACAAACACCGACGGTTCCATCATCCAATTGACGTTGCGCGATATGCCAGTCGCTTTGACGCACTACGCAGACGTCGATGACATGGGGAAGCACTGTGCAGATGACTCCCTTTCCATGGGTGTCCCGATTGATGGTAACCCTGGGATACAAGCCCAACTCTTGAAGTTGAAGGATTCGCGAATGATCTTGGCATTGCGACTGCCCCATGCACTGTTTGATGGAATGTCGCTGAGTACCATTTGCGATGATCTCAATTCTGCGTACACGGGACAAGAGATGTCGCCCTGTGGTCAGTTCTCGGACCATGTCCGACAGGTCTGGGAGAAGCGAACACCTGAGACTTACCGGGTTTGGAAGGATGTTTTGCAGGATACCCCCATCACTGTCATGGATAGTGAGAGCCTACCAGTTGCGAAGAAGGCTGCGTCAGCACAAGTCTCCGACCAGCCTCAATTGGTGACTGGAACATTGGAGACTGGGCCAATTTCGATACCCCGGAACTCGACCACGGCAACACTGGTCAAGCTGGCGTGGGCGATCACAATTTCCAAACTATTCACTCCAGGCCAGGACGGCAATGGCTTGGGCGACGTGGTGTTTGGTCAAGTTGTTCACGGCCGTGTTCTCGGAATACCCCACGAAGACCGCATTATTGGCCCATGTCTCAACATCATTCCAGTACGAGTACACTTCCCATCGTCTCCCCACAAACACGACCTGCTTTCCCAAGTGCAACAACAGCACGTTCAGACAATGCCGGTTCAAAATCTTGGTCTGGGCGAGATCACTCGTAACTGTACCACATGGGAGTCCGGGGCCAGGTTTGGCAGTTTTATCAGGTTCCAAAACTTCACCAACAGTCAGGAATCTACATGTGACTTTGATGGACACGCTTGTGAGACGGGATTGTACAGTTTGCCGAATCGTCCGTCCAAGACGGCGGATGTGCTTGTTGCTCCAAAGGGTCTGAGATTGAGTATCGCGATGACGGTTTCTAGCGAGGTGATGGATGAAGAGGCGGCGGATTATGTGGTTAGATACTTTGGTGATGTGATTGAGAGCTTGAGTAGGGATGAGGAGGCTTGTAGTTATCTTTGTTGATTTGTAAATTGTTGTACGTTATCAATATTCAAGCGCACCCCATTTTCTGTAATGTCATAGTTTATGTGATGATCAGCTTTGGTATAAACCTGTTTGTTTGAGTTGTGATACTTGTTGACGCCCACGAGGAGGGCGTGGTTTCAATAAAGAGACGTAGCCATAGCCGGCAGTTTTGGCGTTTGTTGCCAGCTCCACACTCAGTGGATCGCTCACTGAAATTACTTAAATATAGCGCTTGGTGCCCTGAACTCTTCCTTCAACAAACCCGCACGTCTATACATCAACTGTTCCGCCATCATGACTTCCCCCAGCTTTCGTGTCGCCATCCTCGCCAATTTCATACTTGACGACACTGGCGGCAGACCAATGATTGACAGAATTACACAACTGATTCGCCAATCTAAGCCAGATGCCGAAATTAATGTCTACGCTGCCATCGAGGGTGACAAACTCCCTGACCCGGAAACGAAAGACCTTGTCATCTTGA
Source organism: Fusarium pseudograminearum CS3096 (assembly GCF_000303195.2). Lineage (NCBI taxonomy): Eukaryota > Fungi > Ascomycota > Sordariomycetes > Hypocreales > Nectriaceae > Fusarium > Fusarium pseudograminearum. The sequence goes on along the minus strand of NC_031953.1, from coordinate 7,382,151 downwards.
CAGGAGGGCCTTTCAATCTCATGAAAGATGAGCGACCAAAATGGGTTGTTGATACGCTGGAGTATCTAAAGTTAGCCACTGCAGGTCCATCAAAGCCCAAAATTCTAGGGATTTGCTGGGGTCAACAGGCAATTGCTTTGGCGCTAGGAGGAGCACTGGGCAAGTCTGACAGGGGTCAAATTGTAAGACTTCAATTCCGATACCAAAAGTAGCGACTAATTCTTGATCCAGGTTGGCGTTGCGGATATCCCGTTGACAGCTAAAGGAACGAAGTTCTTCGAGTCCCCCTCGCTGGTATGCTGACAACTACCCCCTGCCATTGGACATTGAAGACTAATATTGCCAGACCATACACAAGAATCATGAGATTTTGGTGACCGACATTGGGCCACATCTGCTGCCGATGGCTCTCAACAATGAAGTTCTCATGTCGAAGGATGGCCAGGTGCTCACTTTTCAAGGACATCCGGAGATGGACTCTGTACTCTCCAGACTATTTGTGGCTTCGGATAATCCAGTCTTAGTGGAAGCAGGATCCGACAGCGGCTTGAAACCCATTGACTCACCTCACGACGGCGAAATCATTTTTGAGAGAATCGTTAGATGGGCGTCTCCTGAGACTGGCCATAGTTGATCTCTCTGTAAGAAGACGGAATGCTATTATAGTCACATCATGTCACTTTACTACTGTATCGATATCAGTCTTCTCATGTGATACTCAAATCACATTCATAAGGAGATCAATTTGTCTAAATGTGAAACTATCAACCTACCGTAGTCTCACCTTCGTCCTCCATGTCAAAAGCCAGTTCCAATCTGTTCGATTGCTGATGTAGGTACCTTACAAGATCACCTCAACGCTCTCTCTTCATAGGCACTACAAAACACATCTTGAACGCATGTCTGAGTTAGGGATACGAATGCCGAGAGCGAACAGCCCAGATGATGCCAAGGGACTCTCGCTGAGACTGAAGAGATAACCAACAATCGAGATAGTTGGTGTTCAGAAATACATCAGCGGCCTCTTCGGCAATAGCTGTGGGCACAAGGCTCAAGCGCGGAACAGCATTGGCCTGAATCCAGCTGTGAAGATAATCCAGATCGTTCCACTCAACCAGTGCTGTGATGCCATCCATGTCGTTAAAGACATTTCCTACCATCTCAATTTTCTTGAATTCAGGGTCGCATTCAGCAAGCGCTTTGTATGCTTGACTCTCATGTTGCGGATCCTTCTTTTCAAGAAACTTGACAAGAAATGCAAACCGGTGGATGGCAGCCCATTGATCTGTTTCAACAAACTCAGACAGTTCAGAGTCGCTTGCCTTGCTTTTCTCAACGGCAGTGGAAGCATCGTCCCAGATGAGATTCGTGAATGCAATCAGCGGAAGAACACCAAGGATCCAAGCTTGTGGATCATAAGCTCTCTCCCATTCCACCCTAGGCCGGGCACTCGTTGAGAATCTCGGGGTGGCTATCACGTGGTGCCGGATCCAACGACAGAGAGTGTGTCTACGGCAGATTGTGATGGGGTGTGCCTTCATGATTGCGATGTGATGAAGAATGTTGACAATGGAAGTGTATGATGATGCAAGTTTGGTTCGTGTTGGAGATGGAACCGTGGTAATGAAGGATATCCAAGGTGTCGATGAATTGCGGCAATTGCTCATTTATACGTTCCCTTGCCAAGATATGTTACGTTGGGGAATGCTGTCAATTGTCCATACTATATGTTCCAAAGAATTGTCTTGAGTGCTGTGCAGAACAACAAAGACAATAAGGACGAAAGACCCAGTATTAATTAACAACGGGCTGTTCATTTTCTGAAGTGGCCTTTGTTTAGAAAACAATTGTATTGTTTACCTCCACAAAGGACATGCTCTACCCAGAATGGCCTTCCAGTTCTCTAATCAAGGCCACAATATACCAAGTTCATTTGTTTTTGTTTTTTTCGCCGAGAAGGATACCTCGCCAACACATACCAAGCTCATAATCGTCTGATCTTCTTTCATGACTCTCAAATGGTACAGCGTGTAGAGAGTTCAAAGCGAACTAGTTGGATCATTAATAACTCCTTACAGTATTTCATATCGCAAGATCGATATTACAAATCTCTACCAGGATGGGCTCGCGCAAAGTAAGAGACTACGGTCCGTATTCGCAGGGGTTCACACTGTACTAAATGGTCGAAGGATCTTAAGGTACTATGATTGGCTTCTTGATCCATACTTGGGTTACATATGAAACAGTCATCGTTGCTTACTCCAGTTTGTTTTCTCTGCGAAAGCCTACAGTCACGTACCATGTTCACACAACAGTTACTTCAATTTCCATAGGAATACTACTCCATCAATACCATTAACGCTCAATTCATCATTAGTTATAATACAGATCACCTGTCTATCGCTACCGATCAACAACCAACGATGGGGCACTTCGACGTTCTCTCGAAGCTTGCATTTCACCTCAAATCAGGTAGGCAAGACTCGCTCAACTGTCGTATATCTAGTATTGATCAAGTCGCAGTCGATGGTCGATGGCGACCTCGATCAGGAGCTATATCTCAGCGTGCCAACCCGCAACCTGGTTCTGCCTTGCTCCGACTCCCCTCCAAGATTAAGGACATGATCTTTCAAGAACTCTAGAAAGACGCAGGGTTGTCTCAGCACCTCATCTTACGCGACGGCCGCTTCCTTAGGATGAAATGCGTCACTGATGTCACTGCGCCAGACGAGCGTCAAGCGAAATGCGAGAGGACTGGATGCGATGAGATATGGGATCCAGAGCTATGGAGGCAGCTTGAGTCTAATTGGGGCATCCATTGGAAATGTGAGGAGTTGCATCAATCTCATCAACAAAAAGATGGAAGCCGGTGGAGTCCATTCTTGGCCATGATGTTGACATGCCGGGAGCTGTAAGCATGTTCTACGAAGAGAATGGAATGGTAACTAACAGTATCATAGATATATCGAAGCCCGCGCCTCTATCTACAGCAGCGTCACGTTTTGTACACGCGACCTTGACACCATCCACTCACTAGCAGTTTCCTGTCCAAATCCCATCTTCAACAATATTCAACACTTACAGGTTACGGTCCGCCTTCGTCTGCCGGGCTTTGATGGACCTAATTATGCAAAGAAATCAGTTATGCTTCCGTGGCATCGGTGCTGCAAGGCTCTAGAGCGTGCAGAGAACCTCGAATCAGTATATCTATGGCTCGACGCTAAACCACGATCTCGCTTGTACATGTACAAGGCATCTGAAAAGAATATTAGATGTTACGATTTTGGTAGGAAGCTGGCTGCGAAATTGACAGTCAATGCGCCCTTCAATCCAAATAGACCTGAGGGGTGGGACACAGTTGCACAGTTGAAACCCCGGTTCACTATCCATGCTCGCGGATGGGCAGAGTACAGAGCAAGCCATGATGGTAGGCGAAAAGGAGAGTGTATAGTAAGGTATGCTGAGCCCGGCGAATATGAAGAAAGCCCAGGCGAATTTCTAAACCCACCGAAAGGGTTTTACACTTCGGCATCATTTCAACGTTTACGACGAAGATGATAATAAGTCAGTTAGCAATATTTTGTTCTTTTATAGCCTCTATAGGCGTAGTTGGGAATTTGGAAGGAAGTAGTTAATATTGAAGCAATTTTAATTACTGCCGGGCATAAAAATAGTGAGAAATTAATTTGTTTTCTAAGTCCTAGTAAAAAGATAATTCAGCAAAAAAACGAATCCCCGAAACCTGGATCGAACAAGTGACCTTTCGATGACATGTATACAATTACAGTCGAACGCTCTTCCAGCTGAGCTATTCGGGGATGGGTCATGTGATTTGACTGAAGCTCGCTTGACAAATACTATATCGTCCTGGCAAACAGTTCGTCGCCCTTGGGTTGCTCTATCTAATTTACGGTCACTTAGCTCGAATACTAAACATTGTTAAAGTCATGGTATTGTGATTAATGGATTATAATTACATAGCAAGGACCGTAAGTCTGTAATAAGATAAAAAAGAAAGACAAATAAGCAAGTAGGGACCGACTTCATCCATCCTCTCATCCCTCCAATTCTGCTCTAAACTCATATTCTCCTGGTCGTTCCTCAGTAGGGAAACATCTGATCTTAGTAGCCCTTCCCTCAGCCTCGTCCACGCTGACCTTCTTAGTCGCGCCAGCAATAGTAGAAAACGTCATGACACGCTGCGCGTCTGTGCCATCGCTAGTCATCGCCTTTATACCGTAGTAAACACCGACTGATGCGATGATGAAAGACACAGAATACACAGCAATCAGAATAGACCATCCGTAGTCAAAGAAGTTGGTCTTGCGGCGTCGCTGGCAAGCGTAGTTGGTGGCTTCACGACCGACGCCAGTGCCAGACAACTTGGAAGGGTCTGCTGCCCAGGCTACAGCAAGGAGTTGCGGGTCTGAGAGTAATGAAATGATGAGGTCTTCATAGATGCGGCCCACTTCTTTCTGGAGGTCTTGAACAGGGAGAGTCTCGTGTCGGTCAAGGAGGTTGGTTGTGGTGATGGCACCGTCTGATGTTGACCCACCTTGAACCTGAACATTACCGGCGAGAATGTTGCGGAGTAGTAGTCCCAGACTGTGAAACGCAGCAATTCGGCGATATCTCGCGAAATCATGGCGAGGGCTGACGTAGTTCTTGTCCGGTTTGGCAACATTTCCATCAGCTGTTCCATCAGTAGACTCATTGGTCCAGCTATACCACTCTGTGTCGATGATCTTTTTCTTGTATTCGCGATCAGTGATGTTGTAGGTTTGAAATCCTGCGGTATAGTGGAATTCCACAGTGTAATTCACCTCCCAGTGATCGCAGGCAAATATGATCGGAGTGTAGTCGTCGTTCCATCCATCAGTCTTATTATCCTTTGCATGCTCCTTTGTGTAGTCTTGGACGGTAGCATAGCCGATCCAGATGCTAGGCTCGGTCCTGAAAACTCCAAGGTTCTTAGGAAGGTCAGGGAAGGCTTCTGGAGGAGGGATGCCACCTATACGGACATCGTCTATCTGCGGCTTCATATACTCTCCGCGATCGTTGCTGGCGAAGTAGGCAAAGTTACCAGCAGGGACCAGCTTATCAAGATCAAAGGGTGCCTCAGCGTCACCAAACTTCTTCATGCTGGATCCGACGCCGTTAGCAAGCTCCTCGCATTGGTATCCAGGGGCAACGAAATGGATGGTAGTCGAGCAATCCCAGCCCTCCCCGCAGATCTCTTCTGAGATGTTGGCCTTGTAAGTTGTCTGACCGCTCGAGAACACACCGGCAGCGATACGGTTCAGAATAGGCGAGGGACCGTTGTAGTATTCGAAAATACTGTCGTTGGTTTTGGCGCCAGGCGCTTCGTTACCACCAAGTGCCGTCCAGTTGTAGCTACAGAGAGAGCGACCGGTCATGGTCTTGGCCTCGCCTTCGGCCATCTTGCGGGACTGGTAACTCTCTTTTGCTTCATTGCTAAAGTTTAGAGTGCGGATGGAAGGGCAAAGAGTGTCTTGAACGCTTTCGCCAGGAACGACGTATAACGTAGCTGAAGTAAGAATGACAACGGCGGGACTAAGCCACATGTAGAGAGCGAGAAACATGACAAACCAAGACTTGGCCCAGGCTTCGCGATTGAAAAGCTCGACGAGGTTATGGGTGGCACCGAACAGCGAGTCGACGGCATGGATTGAGAATCCATTTTGACCTACAGCTCGCCATGCTACTTGCTGATGAGCCATGACGGCCGCGAGGATAAAGTTGGCATTGGCGATAAAGGAAATGAGCTGTCCAGCACGGAGCATCCATTGTTGATTCTTTGCTTCCTGACCGTCGAGGTGGTTGTAAAAGAAGTGGTGCCCAATAGCAGCAGCAGCTCCAATGATCAAGCAAGCAATCATAGACCACTTGCTCTTCATCGCCCTGTACAAAAAGGGGCCCTTATGCTGGACATCATTGGTTTGCCGGTTGGTGACGTGAACGTCGGGGGTTTTCTCGTAGAGCACATTTGCGGGATCATGGCTCATCAGACTTCTATGACTGTCAAAGGTGCGGTCATAGCCGGGACTGTCTCGAAGGCTGGGGCTTTGTGGGTCAAACCATGCAGAAGTGTTTTGAGGGAATGATGGATGAGAGATGGACTCCGGCGAGATGGGCTGCGCATGTTGAAACTGGCCGATAGATGGCTGCGGTGACACAACATTTTGCTGCTGCTGGAAGGATTGTTGGGGGTAGGTGGGGGAATACGGATAAGGATGATGCCCTTGGCCTTGGGGCTCTGCCACGATCTTGTCTTCCATTGCAGTGCTATAGTCTACAGGAATTGTGGCATATGAATGTCCGTCTGGTGATGAGCCCAAGATTCTTGAGAATCCTTCCATGGCTTCGTGGGGTCACGGCCGTGAATAATTATATGCAAGATAGCCCGTGGCGGGAACCAAGAAACCTTTCTTTCTTTTTTTCCTTTCCTGTTACGTATACCTGATATTGCACAGCCTACTTTGTCGTCAGCTAGCGAGGACTGCAACTACAGCCGAAAAGAATTAGCTGCATGCATGGCTTTTCAGCCCCCAAAGCCTCGCGCTTGTGCCTCCTAATAACCATGTTATTATGGTTGTAATCGAGGCGGGGTCGCTATGAGCCATTGAAGCTTACGAGCGCCCTCTCGGTAAGGTCTAGCTCAATGGGTGCGCACCGCACCTCCCAGTTCAGGAAGCTTGGCCGATGAATTATCTGGAAGGATTCTACCATGTTATTATTGCTTGAGGAGTCAATCCGTTTGAGGGATGAGTGTAAGACGGGGTTTTCCGATACATATTGTTTGATGGAGGCTCTCCCATACTACTTGCCAAGTCAAATCGGGCTGGCTACGATGACCTATTTCCTGAAATTGGGTTCATCGGCCGCCGCGGGTCATGGCAGCCACAGGTAAACGTAACTTGTACGACCTGAAACCAGGCTTTGGGCACGCTGTAGACACTACTTGATCTTGGCTTTTAGGCTGTCAAGACTTGGTGGGAATTAGTGACAGACACTAGCACAGCCTGATCCGATACCTTGCATGTTACGACGGTAAAGTACTCTAACACGTATCCACATCTTCGGTCTATGAAGGGTGTCAGCAATTGCGATTACAAAACAAAAAGAAAAGTCCTTGATTTCTTCCGTCTGACATGACAGGGCTTATCACTGGTCATAATCCGACCACTGCAACATGCACTAACCTGAGGGAAATTGAAGCTGACATGCATCCATGAACCACCGTTTTTCAAGACGAACTCCTTGTGTCGATCGGATCGGTGAGCTCGCAATATTTACTAAAACAGCCACAACTTGTCAACGTGCAGCATGGATTTCAGCTGCCCGCGCGGTCCGTTCAGCCCTGCTCGAACTTGATACGAATGGGGGATACTTTACAGACTGTTGGAACACGCCACGTCTGACCAACAAGCTCAATCTTAATCTTATCCATAACAGGGATGCTCGTCACGGCCCGCTACGCGTGAGACGGAATCTATGCTTATTGGACCAGCTGGGAATAGTGTCCGCTTTAAACAGGGAGCCAGCCGGGATCAGGGTGCGCGGGTGCGCAGGTGCCCATTCGCTCCAGATAGAGTTTTGGTCAAGATCAGACTTTGCACTGAGTGGGTGTGTAGGGTAACAAATCTAGACTTTTTTTTTCTACTACCAGTTGGTAGCTCGAAGTCAAATAGATGATGAGACAGCTTAAAACCGATTGCATGAGTTTACGTGGCAATAGGTCTCGACCGGATACAACGCGGAACTGGTGACACAGCATTGGAGACCTGAGGTAAAGAGCCATAAGAAAGGGTCAATGATAACGGCGCCGATGCTATCTCTAACGACAAACAACTCCCATTTAGATACATTATCCTCAGATCACATTCTCATTACTAGATAGCACTTGAACAAAAATAGTTTTAATCGTTATCGCTACTAGAGAATTTATACTAATGCGAGCTGAGGTTGTGAAGCTGTTGCCGTGAAATGTCGAAGAGAGCACGTGACATTGATGCTGATTACAACATCGCTGAAGGATGACTGTGATACCCCTCCTTATCTTCTTTACCAACATACCGTTTCCATGACGCTATAAGGATGACAGAACTTGGTAACCTTGATCCAGACTCGTCGCGTCGCATTTCCCGCTCAGGAGACCATGGCCTTGGCAGTCAACATCAAGATGAAACGGCACCCACGCAAAACATCAACGAGCCCGAAATCGACTACCCAGAAGGACTCAAACTTTGGCTCATCATGCTCTCAGTAACCACTGTTCTCATCTTAAGCAGTGTGGACATGAACATAGTAGCAACTGCAGTCCCGAGCATAACAGATCACTTCCACACTGTAGCCCACATCGGCTGGTACTCATCCGCCTTCAGACTTTGCGTCTGCGCATTCCAATTCATCTTTGGGAAAGCATACAAACTCTTCTCTGTCAAGCGGGTGTTCCTCCTCGCAAATGCGATAACTATAGCAGGATCGATCCTGTCTGGTGCAGCTGCTATGTCTACTATGCTTGTGGCGGGTCGAGCTGTTTCTGGCCTCGGTGCTGCAGGTTTGTTCGCGGGTTGTTTTGTCATCGTGGTGCAGTCAACGCCTTTACGTCAAAGACCTATGTTTCTGGGTATCATGGGCGCGGCTGAAGGTCTTGCGACAATTGCTGCGCCGCTCCTTGGGGGTGCTCTCCAGACATTGAGTTGGCGATGGTGCTTTTATGCCAACGCACCAATTGGATTCATCGCGTTCTTGGTCTCTACGCTCTGCTTGTCTGATATTCAGAAGCCTATTGAGACAGCTCGGTTGACCACGAAAGAAAAGATAGCCCAGCTTGACCTGATTAGTAACGTGCTACTTCTGCCAGCGCTCACGAGCCTCTTCCTCGCCTTTTCTTGGGCTGGCACAAAGTATTCGTGGAAAAGCGGCGAGGTTATTGGACCCCTTGCTACGTTTGCTATTCTCTCCATCGCATTCATCCTCAATCAGGCCCGTAAAGGCGAGACAGCGGCTCTCCCTCCTCGCTTGATGAAGCATCGCAGCGTGGTAGCTGGTTTCATCTTCATGTTCTGCATCAACAGCACCGGTGTAGTGCTCGAGTACTATCTACCTACCTACTATCAGCTTGTGCGTGGATACACACCTGTCAAGAGTGGCTACATGATACTTCCCATCATCATCACGGCAACTATAGGATCTCTCATTCACGGAGCTGGCACGAGCGTATTTGGCTACTATACTCCATTCATGATATTGGCTTCAGTAATCATGCCAATAGCGATTGGTCTCATTACAACGTTCGAGATCGACACGAGCATGGACCGACTTATTTCTTATACAGCATTGTCGGGGTTGGCATATGGGATAGGTTTCATTGGTCCTCAAACAGCTGTACAAACCATTTTACCTGCTGAGGATGTCCCCCTAGGGCTGTCAATCATGTTATTCGCACAATCCTTTGGTCCGGCCGTAACAGTTCCCATGGCGCAAGTACTGTTTACAAACCAATTGTCAACCAACCTGGAAGGGCTGGCACCAGGCTTGAGTCATCGAAATATCAGCAACAGTGGACTTTCCGAAATGGTAGCAAGCGTACCGGCTTCAGACACAACAACAGTACTTATTGCGGTCAACAAGAGTCTCAACCAGACGTTCTACTTTATCACCGGACTGGCCTCGGTAGCTATAGTGGGAAGTTTGTCCACCAAATGGCAATCTGTTAAACGGTAGTATACACGAATAATTTCCATTTTGCTTAGTATGTAATCGCATTCGGCTGTGCCTATTGGGTCTCCTTCGTACTTGACCAGCTCGTCTCATGAAATGAATGCCGTCGATCGATCAGCCACTTTCGAATGCCTGTTTCGATTCTCGCGCCATGGCGTTTCAGAAGCCATGTTACCGGGGCGAGGCATTCCAGGGAGAGGTTGCCGAAACGGCACCGTGCCGTTCATCTGCACTCAAATCCAAGTCAAGAGGGAGCCAACGAGGCTAGACTAGAATGATGAAGTGACTCATCAGATTCTTGTAGCCACTACAGAACCTAGCGTTTTTAGTGACATCCGTGAGTCAAGTTGTCGTAGGTGAAGTACCGTATCGATGGATCGAAGCTAACCAAGGACTTGCTGTGCGCAGGAATGGTATTTAGTGATTCTGGCTTTAACTGTTCCCGTACCCAGTAGGACAATTATAATGAAGCTAGGCCATCGCTAAAATAAGCATTATGTTGATTTCTCGGGCCTTTGCTGTATAGAACCAGCCTCTGACGCTAAAGAGTCTGCAATTCCGTTTCCGGTTGATTAACTAACGCCACAATATCCAGGATTGCATTCCGGATGTCAGGCACACTGAATCCACGCACTAAAACCAATATATTCCCGTGCCACTTGTTTACTGAACCTCTTGGCTTTCTTATTGTCACATCTGTTACTAAATATGCTCAAAATATGGCAGTTTCGAAACTTACTGCGATTCTCATTATAGCATTTCTTGGCAGGTCAATAGCAGAAACTCCAGAAATCGAAACACTTCCAGCATGTGGAGTAAGTTGTGTCTCCTTGGGGAAGCAAATATTCAGTCGGCTGATAAGACAACACAGGCGAACTGCCTTCGGGACATCATTTTGAGGCCCCAGTTTGTGCACCAAACACAACAGCAGCTCTGCGATAATACCGAGTTCATCATATCAATAGGCGCCTGCCTGAGACAAAATTGCAATACTACAGAGAAACATGGTAGGCACTAATTCTTTCCCATGTCATAGTACCTACGAAAAAATATATGCTAACGAGATTGGTTGGTGGTAGCGGTTTTGGATGCTGCGTCTGAAAAGTGTCAGATACCTGCCCAAGACGCGACGGTAGCGCTACGTGCTTCGAGCCTGGTCATATTCGGTTCTGCCTTGGGAGCTTACATTCTGAGACTGATATCAAAGTGCATCTACAAGTCAGAATGGGGCGCCGATGATACTTTCATGTCACTTGCTGCAGTACGTCTCGCTCGAGCATAGGCGACTATCTCGATAGCTACGAAGGAGCAGTATACTAACTCAGGAAACAGTTCCTCATTCTTCCTCTTATTGTTCTGCTCCAATTAAGTAAGTTTGTATTCGAAATCCCTCTCGTGGAACGAGGTACTGATTGACAACTGCTTAGTGGTATCAGAAGGAATTGGTCGTGATTTACGCACCCTTAAAGATGAACAAATCATCTTTTGTTTCCAGGTAAGTCAGGATATTCTACTCTCAAGCCGAGTCAAATTAATCATTCTTTAGATGTTCTACTTTCAACAAGTGACATACTTTATCGTACTCGGCTTGGTGAAAGCTTCTGTGTTGGCTTTCTACCTCCGGATCTTTCCAGACCACAAGTTCCGATTCGCAGTTTGGGTTACCCAATTTGTCAATCTCTCGTCAGCTGGGCTATATGTCATTTTAATCCTTCTTCAGAAAAACCCGGTCTCGTTGAATTGGACGGGATTTTACGAGCCAAATCACCATGGGGATGTGTTGAATGATAAGCTATTGTACTTGACTCATGGCATTATCAGCATGGCATTGGACATTTGGATGGTCATATTGCCTTTTACGCAGGTCTACCACTTGGGAATCAAGCTGCGCAAGAAAATCGGTGTGCTTGCTATGTTCAGCTGTGGAATTCTGTAAGCTCCTCATCATTTCATGTTCATTGCTTGTTCGTCTGATACAACAGCTAACAACGTCAGACTGGTAGGAACCAGTATGATTAGATTCTACTATCTGGTAAAGTATCAAGTAGCGAGAGATGCCGAAGGTAAACAACCCTCTGTCAGCACGATTTTCTTTAAACGTCACTGACTAATATTACCAGAAGCTGTAAAAGCGATTATGTGGGCGAACATCGAACTCTGCATGGGCGTTGTGGTAGGCTGCATGCCCAATATTCGTCAATTGACGCGAAGAGCCCATCATTTTATAATATCGCGAAGTGGCCACAGCAATACGGATCCAGAACAGAACAGTGGTATCTTCAGGCAACGATCGTTGGCGTATATATCCAATGAGACGACTGTTGTTTCTGGGGAAGAGAAAGGAACAGGTGCAACAGCGTCTAGTTTTTCTACATAGTAAGAAACAGGCGTCTTCCAAAAACATAACAGATAGAGCAATTGATACGTAATACTATAGCGTCGGCGATATCTTGGACCCTGGGAGGGACTAAAATTGCAGTGAAAAGACCTCAAGAGGCCTCAAGTTATCTGCCCACCAACCAATTCGATCTTGCCATGCAACTTGTTACCACGCTATGTAATTTTCAGCCGCGGTCCTATGAGTGATCTATGATATGATAGTTGCGAATTTCTCTTTTACTTATCTATCTGCCTAGCACTTCAGTCTTACTTGACAGGATCTAGCTTGACCGTCGAGCTTTATGAGAAAAACTGGAGAGACTCCGTGCAGTTGTGAGGACTATAGGGCAGTATCCAAACATTTTGAAACCACTAATCATCGGTGAGATGGCCGAGTTGGTTATGGCGCCAGGTTAAGGTTAACCTTAACACCAATTTCCTGGTGGAGCAATCCTCCTGGGTTCGAGTCCCAGTCTCATC